>NC_133773.1:18032468-18098451 GCF_003597395.2 Chelonoidis abingdonii | reverse complement strand
CTGGAGTTGCTAGGGTAAAAGTTCTCCGACGAACGTGCACGCGCGGCGCGTACACCTACTAGAATGGATATGAGCAACACATCTCGAAGAACAACAGTTACAAAGGTGAGTAACCGTGTTTTTTCCAGTTAGCTGCAAAACAAAACATATACTATATGTTTATGTCACACATTTTTAAATCCCAAAAACATCGCAGGATGTTTCACAAACAACACATGTGCTGTACTACTGCAGTGCAGTAGGTAGGCAGAACCTTAGGTGTGGGGGTTGGCTACTCTCTACTATCATCTAGTCTTCATCTTTCGTAGTAAAATCAGTGGTAAAAGGTACTCAGCAAACAGCTTAAAGTCCAGTGCTAATCAGGGAATCTCAGTTGCTGCTGTTCATTTGTTATATAGTTCCCTTTGTGACTAAATCATAGTCTCGCTATCAAATCAGAACTGTGTTCTTAGTACCACTCCACTTCCTTTTTTCCCCTGCAGCAAACGAAGAGGAAATTAGATGATGCCAACAAACGCCTGGAGTTTCTATATGACAAACTTAGGGAACAGACAGTAAGTAGTTTTATTCTTTTATTACTTTGACTTTAAATACTTTTTTCCATATGATGTTGCATTTATATATATTATATCATTGGTTAGACGCATGACATTTAAGTAGAATACCATTGCACAGGTCTGTTCCTATGCTGTAGGCATTTCTGAGACTTTCTTGAAAAGATGGCATTGATCCAGGTTTAATGCTCACATATTAATCATTACCTAGAATGATTGGCACTGTGAGCGTGTGCAGACTTCTCATGCATGTGGTGGAGTTACGGCATTTGTATTGTGGTAGTGCCTCGAGGCCCTGACTGAGATCAGAGTCCCATTGTGCTAAAAGCAAACAATAGGAGTCCCTGGTCCAAAGAGCGTACCATCTAAATAGACAAATCAGACAGAGGAAGTATCATCCCCATTTTACAGATGGGGAACTAAGTAAGTGGCCGAAGGACTGAGAGGGGACATGATAGCATAGCCAACTACTGAACTCAGCTCTGCTGAGGACCAGCCAGTGGCGGCTCCAGGCACCAGCGCTCCAAGCAGTCCCTGCAAGGGTGGCAGTCAGGCAGCCTTCAGCAGCTTGCCTGCGGGAGGTCCCCAGTCACGCAGATTTGGCGGCAATTCGGTGGTGGGTACGCCGAATCCACGGGACCGGGAACCTCCCACAGGGAAGCCGCTGAATCCGCGGGACCGGGGACCTCCCACAGGCGCACCGCCAAAGGCAGCCTGCCTGCCGTGCTTGGGGTGGCAAAAAAGCTAGAGCCGCCCCTGGTATCCCCAGTGGCATAACCACAAGACCCTCTTTTCTTAGTGGTAAATCTTTTTGTTGTTGACACTTGCTCGTGGGATGCTTCCAGAAGAGGAGACAGACCTTAAAGTCAGTAAATAAATAACAATAAAACCATTAATGTTTCTTGTTCATAGTCATCACTAACACAGGTACTCTGAACTCAGGGAGATGCTGGGGTAATAGTGGTGTAAAGCCATGTGTGGAATTGGCTGTATGTCCCAGAATACAGGCTTGCCTTGAGCCCCTGCCCCATCCCAGGAGAGCTCTGCAGACATTTCTTCTTCTTCTCGTATTTTGATGATTCAGTTAATATTCTTCCCCTCTGAACAGCCTGTAAACACTGGTGTAAAAGGGCCTGACCAAAGTCAGTTGATGTCAATGAGAAGACTGCCAATGAGTTTGTTAGGCTATATTGTAGGTCCAGAATGCTTTAGCTCTTTTCAAGGGATGACCCAGGTGCCACAGCAGCACTGTGGATTGATACTTGCCCCGGGCTATTCATCTTCTGGCTTTGGCATACTGGATGTCTTTCCTTCTGCTGAACTTCCTTCTGTGTCCTCGGCTTCATTTCAGCTCTCCCCAGCAATCATCAACGGCTTGCACAGCATTGCGAAAAGCATCGAAACGCGCAACTACACAGAGGGACTGAACATCCACACCCACATAGTCAGCACCAGCAACTTCAGCGAGACATCTGCCTTCATGCCAGTGCTGAAAGTCGTCCTCACCCAAGCCAATAAGCTGGGGGTCTGATGTCACCCCTCTCCCTCGCCCAAGCAGAGCTTGTGATGTCACTTTTCCAAAGTAGTACATTCAGCAAAACGTGTGCAAGAAGGGGACCAAATACCAGACCTTAGAGCATGTTGCAGTAGATCTCTGATCAATGGCATGACACTATCCCTACAGATATACATCATCTTAGAATGGCCTTTGAGCCCTGGTGCTTTTTTATTTTAATCTTTTATCATCCCTAATGATTCCTGTCTACAGACAGTATATTTAATGGATTACACCTCGTGTTGTCAATTTTAAGTGCATGTTGTACACTAAAGAGTGGTTTTTAATACAGAAGTGTGGGGGAAAAGCTGATGGTAGGTTGTGTATCAGACAGACCTTATAACATTCTTTCCACTTCCCCTCCCATTCCTTCATATCCACCAGATTAAAGTGTCTGATCCTCTTTTTAAGTGTATTTTGTCATTCATTTTTAAACCTACCTGCAATTCAGTTTATTCCAATTAGATGTTAAATGGTTTAATTTTGCACTGGGCCAAATAAGAAAAATAAAGGCTGAGGTGATCTTTTCCATAAAGATTAATTTATTAAAATGTGTCTGTATGACATGAAGCTTTGAAGATTTGAACTGGAGCCAGGGAGAGAGCTGTCCATCACTCTGGGGAGACGTGGACGTGTTTTCTCAGTGCTGAGCGCACTGCGGAGGTCCTGGTACATAGGGATTAAGACAATTCTATTCCAAGTTTACATCAGGGTGTTCACATGTCAAGGAAGGGCTTAGCAGAGCATTGAAAGATCTGAAATCATTACAAGTTGCTACGGCAACCAGTAGAGAGAGGTGAGCATTCAGCACATAAACAAAGGCAAACCTTTTCTTGCATTCCCCTGAAGTTAGAAGTTATAGGTGGCCATTTTCATATTTGCAGTGCTCTGATGTGCACTATGCTATGACATAACCATTACCATGTCACTGGCCCCATACCGAATCAAGTACGTTTCTTGTGTGTTTGTTATTTACCGATGCCATTTTCTGCTTTGTTTAAAGTTGTGCTTGAGTTTTTAAAATTTGAAAAACATGTCATGAGTGTCAAATAAGTGTGGTAAGGACAATTCCATAATTACTGGAATCTGTCATTAAAAGATATTGCCTGCAACAACCTGTGTTTGTGAGAATATAGACCCATAGGAGCTATCAAAACTGTTCTTGAGGCGCTGTAGTAGAGAACAGTTTCACTCCACCAGATGCTGAGACTTTTTTAAATATAGATAACAAAAGGTAAGTTCCTAAATCCATAACTAGGCACCTAAATAATCCTCCTATTCTTCTGTAGTGGGTTATTATGTTGGCTGAATAGTGGCAGAAAGGTGAAATACGGCAGCACTGCCAGAACTGAGTAATGAGGTTGAGGAATCTTTTTTCGTGTCTCAGTGAGAAAAATAAGCTTGTCAGTAGTGCACCCATGGATTCTTGGACCATATGGTCTAGTAAGTATTTCCCATCAGCTCTGTAAATGGACTGATTAGATGTGTCCCAGGTCAGCATTATGTGGCATTTCCTCTTGTGAGGAACAGTCTCACAGATTGGTTTGGCTAGCCCATTTTACAGGCTCTGTTTCTTAGGCTGTAGTTGTGGTTGTGGGTGTTGTGAAATCACACTGCTAGCCTGTCATCATAGCAGCAGCACAGCTATCCTGGTTTTGTCAGTAGCCTGCCTCTACTTAGGCTGTCCTCAAGATCTCAAAGCTGAGACCCAAGCTTTCTAAAAATAGAACAGAAATGTACTTAATGAGAAAATGTGCTACTTTATCAATGAGAACAGTTGGGAACAAAATGGTGATAGATCAGTTACCTTCTGGTTACATCTTCAAAGAATGTCAAGCAAGTAAACCACTCTCTGACATTATAAACACAGAGGACCATTTTTGTGTAAAGAATTCAATAATGCACTGCCTGTATCTTACTGAAACCAGATTTCAGTGGAACCTCATTGATATCACTGGAGTTACTTCTGATTTACACCAGCCTGGTCAGATCAGAATAATTCCCACAGGCTGTGGAGAAAAAAATAATAAAACATTTAAACTTTGGCAAGAGGAGTCTTGTCCTATGATAGCTGGATGTGTCTTGTAAGAAGAGGAGCCCGTCCTGGAGAAAAGAGAGTTCTCTAGCCAGTGGAAAATCTTTATATACATATGGAGGGAAACATTCACTGGCACGTGCAGTTTTAAAAGAATTTTCTAGTACCACCTTGCAGCAGACGGAGATGCAAGGTGGAGGTTACTTCAGATTCTCTTTCAGTTCTATAGAAATAATGGATACTTAAGCAAAAAACATTTATTGCTTGTAAATCCTTGTCGTGAGTTTACCATGTTTTACCTGGGGAATTTCTAAGACTAGCCTACAAAGGAATGTTTTGGGTCATCTTTTAATCACGATGGCTTTTCCGTCCTGTGCACTATTTATATAAGATATTAAATTCAGTGCTTTTGGGATAACAGAGCTCCCTGACGTACATACTGGGAATGTGGGTTTTGTTACATGCTGCTTAGTAACAATGGTCCTGCTGTCAGAAGAACAGATTTTAAACTGGACCCCTGGAGGAAAAAAGAGGAGAGGAACCATTTAAACCTGGTGGTGGCGTACTCCTGATCCTGTTCTAGAATGTGGAGCAGTCAGGTTCTTGCAGTAGAATCATAGATCATTAGGGTTAGAAGAGACCTCAAGAGATCATCTAGTCCAACCCCCTGCTCAAAGCAGGACCAATCCCCAAATGGCCCCCTCCAGGATTGAACTCACAACGCTGGGTTTAGTAGGCCAGTGCTCAAATCACTGAGCTATAGCTCAGGGGCTCCTGGTAGTTGGATGATTGCTAAAGTCCTTGGATGTGTCAAAAATATGTGTCTAGCACGTCTCAACTCCCTTGAGTGCTTTGAGCCTCACTTCAGATGACCCAAGCGGTAAGGTGATCCCATTTGATTAGTCTGGTTGACGTGCTAGAACTTAGCAGGAAAACAGTTCCTCTTCCATCAGTTATTTTTCCCCTCCCTGCTCCTCAACCATATGTTGGTCCTGGATGACTCTGCATAAAAGAAATTTAATGTGGATTAGCAATTCAAAACCACATTAAGCATCGATTAGAGAGAGAGGTTAGGCAAGGACAGACCGTATTCAAGCCTAAATGCTAAAATAGGATGATGACTGCATCTCTCTTGCTTTCCCTCCATAGCAGTGAGATTCTGCTTCCACTGAAGTTAGTGACAAAACTTTACTGGTGCAAGACTGTGCAGTGTTGTAGCTGTGTCAGTCCCAGGATATTAGAGAGACAAGATTGGTGAAGTAATATTGTTTATTGGACCATTTGTGTTAGTGAAAGAGACAAGCTTTCAGGCTGGCCTAGGCTTTTGGGGCAGGCCTAAGCCCTAGGATTGGACTAAAGTGAAGTTGCTTTTCATTATATATTGTATTATTTTCACAAATAATATATGGATACAAAGAACAGTTTTAACATGTAACATTCTATATGTGAGCACACGACATTAAGATTGAGCTTCCAACCTTAACTCATCGTCCACTCTCTTTTTTAGGTAGTTCTAAGGTTCTATGCTCTTTTAGTTTTTTCTAATTTCTCTTTCAGTTACCCTCTGGAACTCATTGCCACAATATATCATTAAGGCCAAAAGCTTATCAGATTATGATGGTTTTTTAAAAAAAAAATTGGACATTTATATAGATAAAGACTATCCAGTTTTGGAATAGTAAACATTTTAAAAGGGAGAGTTTGATAGGGGGATAAACCCTGAATCTTCAGGGCATAAGCCATTCTCTGACTATTTGAGTTAGGAACAAACTGAGTACTGGTTATCCTATAGTTAATATTGTTAATTAATGTTAGGTGCAAGAAACATCTTAATTTTCTCTGAAGCATTTGTTCTGGCCACCATTAAAAAGAGGATACTGGCCAGATCGACCACTGACCTGATCCAATAAAAATTGCCATTAGAGCTTGTGATATCTCTGAACATTAGGTATTTGACAGGGTGTCCTTTTAACTCTGCCATTCTCATCTTTGAGATACTCTAAGCCCAGGTTATTAAGAAAAACAGCATAATTCCAATATTCATGCACAAAATTTCCCACTTACTAATTGTTAGATCTTAGTGAAAACTACAAAGCAAGCTGTTTGTTTTTCTGTTCAGCCAATTCTGTTATCTCTTCACAGAATTACTGATCAAAACAGATACTTTTTTTTCCATGCAACCATAATTCAAAAATCTCTAAATTAATTCCTCTCAGACTTTTCACCAAAAAAAAACACAATTTTTTCTGAGCAAATTTCAATTCCAAACTGATATGCTTGAAAATGTTATGAGCAACAGAAACAGAGGAGTCAGAATGGAAGTTGTACTCAACCTCCCAACAAAGGGAAATATTCATTTTAAAGTTGTCTTATACATAATATGCAGTGCATCAAAGGGGAATTTAGACCCCAATCCAGCAGAACACTTGAGTGTGTGTTTAAGGTGAAAGCACACAAACGGTTCCATTAACACATTTGAAGTAAAGGAGACTATTCACGTACTTAAAGTTAATCACATGCTTAAATGCTTTGCTAGATCAGGGTCTTTGCTTGTCTCCATTCCCTTCTCTGTCACTCGATGAGCTCCTAGGTCTTTGAACAATATTTTGAGATCACTTGCTGGGATCACAACTGCTACATTTAAAAAAAAAAAAAAAGAAAAGAAAAATCAATATAATTCACTTTGAAACTTTTTTTCACAGCTCTGTGCTGAGATTTCATGATGGCTGGGTACTGCAACCTTCCTGCATTCTCTTTAACAGGTACTTGCTTCTCCTCTGCATTTTTCCAGAGAGAGAATTCTAGAAGAACATTTAAAATACATCTATAAAAGTCTTGGGCTTAATTATATATTCTCTGCTGATTCAGTTGCCTCCAGAACTCTAGTTGGTAATTAATTAGCACACTAGGCTATTGTGCTTTGCCCCAGTACAACTCATAAAATTGCTCTTTTCAAGCGCTGTTGAGCTAACATTTGAACATTAAAAACAAAGTGTTTACTCACCTCACACTGAGTTGTTTTGCCCAATTTATTCAGTTGGGAAGAGACTCTGCATCTTCCAGAGCAATGTCGCTTATGCTGCACAAGAACACTGCTATTCATTGTGGGGTATACAATGACTCCATCACTATTCCAAAGGGGCATTGTGTTGTTCAGGGCAGGTAGGAATGGGCAATCAAGGTGCATTTTAATTAGATCATGCTCTACTGCTCTGCTCAGAGAGAGAACCAACTTACATTTGCTTTTGATTGAGCGTATAGTTACAAACTGAGTGCCCGATTCTGGCAAAGCGCCCCCTGACTTGAATGGAAGCAGACCTGGAAAACCCAGTGCCTTTTGGTCTCATTGTCTCTCTTGTGGCTTTGTTTATAGTGGATGTAGTCATGCTGATCATGAGCAAGTGACAACATGGGTCCTCGTTCGCACACTCATGATCCATGTTGTCACATCCCTTTCAGCAAGATGGAAGTGCTCATGTTGCACACGGCCTTTCGTGTTCCCATTTGCTTGGATGGAGAACACGTAAATAATCTAGTGACATGTTTGATGACTGGCCAGACTCGGTGAATATTGTTTCTTCTATCAGTGCAGTTAGTTCACAAGTACATTTTTGTTGGTCAGCTGGTAAAGTGGGCTGTGTTCTCCTATAGGCCCTGATTAAACAAAACGTGCTTAACTGCCTGCACGTGCTTAAGTCCATTCCTATTCAGCAAGGCACTTTGGCACTTTATCCATGGAACTTATGACTGTGCTTAAGTGACTTGCTGAGTAGGAAAGAACTTAAGCAAATGCTTACAGCTAAGCATTGATGTTAGTGGGACTTGAGCCCATGCATAAGTGCTGTGGACATAAACACGAGGAATAGCCCCCTAAGTTTTACTTTAAATTTGGTTGCTTACTGGTTTTTAACTTTCTGCCTTCAAAAACAATAGCATAGTGCAAAAATAATATCAGTGGCAACTTACAGGTCACCCTCACCACATATATATGTTCTGTAACTATTCAACCTGCATGTAAAAGACCTACTGAAGCACAATGGGCCACACTCTGCCATCAGATATACACACAATCCTCAAGGAAGTCCAGTGGGAGTTGATTGTGAATAGCTGATGGCAGAATTTGGCCCAAAGTGAATGCTCCGTGTCCTGCATCAAAATCCAGCTTCTGTCTGGGTTCTTAACAAGTCAAAGCATCCTAATATAAACCCCAGTTCAGCAAGGCACATAAGCACATACGTAATTTAAGCATGTGAGTGGTTCCATCGAAGCTGATGGAACTACTTATGTGCTTACTGTTCATCAAATGCTTAAATGCTTTGCTGGATCAAGGCCTTTTGTTTGCATGCTAAATGTTAGACACATGCTTAAATTCCTTGCTGAATCAGGGTATAAAAGGTGGATCTATACATTAATAAAATATATTAACTAACAAGAAAATATTGTTGACCACAGCATAGCAGAAGTGATTTATACTCCGTACATATTTGTAGTCTTGCGTGAACATGTTGAACTATATTGAAAAAGTAAACAAACTGGAAACCATACTCTGTAACAGAGTATCACCACAACAGTGAAGTGAGGCAGTCTAACAGAAGCTGAGTTGACCCTTACTCATTTTTTAAATAGCACCAATCTTCTGACTCTGTTTCTGAAGCCAGATCAGGGATCACAATGGGATTTTTTTATTAATCTTGTCTCCCCCTCCCACCAGTTGATTATGGTTTGTTTCCCATTTCTGTTAGAATGTCTTTGTCCTCTGAACCAAAAGGTAATTTTTAAAGGTTTGAATGTTTTTGGTTTTGTTTAGAACTAAAATCTTAAAACGGTCTAGGCTAGAGATAACAGAGGTGTCATGAGACCATTCCTGAGGCAATGGGCTCCAACCCTGGTTCTATCTAACCATATAAATGTCTGAGAAAACCTTTGCACTTCAAATCTCCTCTGGGTTTTCTTTCAGGATTTCTCCATGTAAAGACTAGGAAGTGCTGCAACTATTTCCGCCCCCCCACCCTTCTCCACTGGCATTGTGATGGGTTGGATCACAGAAACCCCCTTGGGAGCTGCCATCCGATGTGCCAAGACTACTTCTACCCCTGTCTTCCCTGGCAGCTCGGGACCCCAGCACCCTGTCTTGCTGAGCCAGACAGTCCTGTCTGCTCCAGCACAGACCCAGGATCTGAATTACTTGCCCCAAAGCTGCAGGTTTACCTGAAAGCAACTCACAGAAATGTTCTTGTCTTTTAACACTCAGATGCCTAACTCCCAGTGGGGTCTAAACCCAAATAAATCTGTTTTACCTTGTATAAAGCTTATGCAGGGTAAACTTACAAATTGTTCACCCTCTATAACACTGATAGAAAGATATGCACAGTTGTTTGCTCCCCCAGATATTAATACATACTCTGAATTAATTAAAAGTAAAAGTGATTTTATTAAATACAGAAAGTAGGATTTAAGTGGTTCCAAGTAGTAACAGACAGAACAAAGTAAGTCACCAAGCAAAAGAAAATAAAACACGCAAATCTATGTCTAATCAAACTGAATACAGATAATCTCACCCTCAGAGATGCTTCAGTAAGTTTTTTCCTCAGACTGGACACCTTCCAGGCCTGGGCACAATTCTTTCCGCTGGTACAGCTCTTGTTCCAGCTCAGGTGGTACCTAGGGGATTCTTCATGATGGCTCCTTCCCTCCCTTTGTTCTGTTCCACCCCTTTATATATCTTCTGTATAAGACGGGAATCCTTTGTCCCGCTCTGAGTTCCCACCTCTTCCTTCTCAATGGAAAGATACCAGGTTAAAGATGGATTCCAGTTCAGGTGACATGATCACATATCACTGCAAGACTTCATTGCCCACTTGCCAGCACACACCTATACAGGTAAAACAGAGCCATCTGCAGACAATGGTCCTGGTTAATGGGAGTCATCAAGATTCCAAACCACCATTAATGGCCCACGCTTTACATAATTACACTAGGTCCTCAGAGTTATATTTCATATTTCTAATTGCAGATACAAGAGTGGTACATTTATATAAATAGGATGATCACACTCAGATTATAGATTTGTAATGATACCTTACAAGAGACCTTTTGCATGAAGCATATTCCAGTTACATTATATTGACTCATTAGCATATTTTTGTAAAACAATATAGGCTGCAATGTCACAGGCATCCCTACTTATCTTCATTTGCAGGAAGAATGCTATAGTTTTCCTCTGCAAAAATTGAATCCTCCTATGTCCCAATTCCATGCAGTCACTAAAAGTGTCACCATTAAATCGATCACTAACCCTAACCCTAACCCTTCAGCGCAGTGAGTTTTAAAGCAGCTAAAGGTTAAAGAATGCATCAAATCACAATACAGCATTTGTTACAAGCAGAATCCTTCTGTATGTTTAGTTGACGTATGTGGTGTTTATATAGTGACTAAAATGTAACAAACTAGTAAAAATTCTGACTCCAAAGAGCTTGCGGTGTAAGGGGTGTCATAAGTAGATAGGTAAGGTAAGGGTTAATTTTCTTTTACTGTAAAGGGTTTACAAAGGGAACCAAACACCTGACCAGAGGACCAATCAGGAAACCGGATTTTTCAAAAAGTAAGGGTGGGAACCTTGGAGGTTTTGGCTTGTTCTGGGTTTTTGTTTCCCTCGCTGTGAGTAAACAAGCTTTTCTTCTAACTCCATCTCTTCTTTCAATATTCTACTAAACATCTGTGAGTACAAAAGGAAACAAAGTAATCGGCTGTGAGTGCTTTGATTTGTATTTACATGGGGTTGATTGCTGGACTGGTTTAACTGGGCTATCTTTAAATCAGGCTGTTATTCCTATTTTCTTATAAGCCATATTCCTGTATTGAATTTCTTAATGCAGAGTGAGTATAATGTAAGTTCTTTCTTTTTTATATATAAAGTTCTTTTAAAACTTGTGGAGGATCTTTTTTAGTGAGGCAAAGGGATAAAAAATTTCTGTACCAGTATCTGTCTCCCTCACGGGAAGATAGGGAGGGGGAGAGAAGCATACATTCTGTTGACTTTTCCTATTGTCCCCAGGGCGGGGAACAGCTACGGAAAGAAAGAAAGACAACTCCGTTCTCTGTGGTTGAGGTTTTCTCTAGTTACTGCTACGAGACAAGGGAGGGGGAATCTCCTGGTGTGTTAGTGTGACTAGCTTGAATGCATAGCCTCGAGGGAGGTAAATAGCTTCTCGGGTTTGCATTCAAAATTAACATCGCCCAGGCTCACCCAGGGAAAAGGGGGGGGAGCTGGGGATGAGATAGGGAGACCAGGTCTGGGTCTTGGGGGGGTCCCCCAGGGAAAAGGTTGGGGTGACTCGGGGTAACCAGGAACCCTAAATAAAATCCTGGTTGGTGGCAGCGATATCAGATCCAAGCTGGGTATAAGCTTGGGGGAGGTTCACAGTAAACACTCAGATTTTGAACGCTAAGTCCAGATTTGAGACAGACGTTTACCACAAGGGGGAACATATCAAAGGACAGAATACGGAACAACAAACGAGGAGGTGAGGACCGTGAAGCTGGATTGCAGTTTGTAATGAATAAAATTACTGGGTGATCTTTCAGAATTTCCCTTTCACATGTATTATGTGATTTTGTTCCAGAAGGCATTTAAAGAGTTAGTGTTGTAGGTCGCGCTACAGAAATATACCTTAATCTGCTTAAGCAGATGGACGTCAATAGGACTACTTGACGTCCATCTGAAGTCATGTGCTTAAAGTTAGGCATGTGCTTAAGTACCTTGCTAAACTGAGGTCTGGATGAATGGTTTTGCTGTAGATTCTTTTCATTAAGATACACGCCTGGCCTCTGTATGTTACTGATTGCTGAAAAGCTTACCTAGTTGATTTTTAGATGATCCTGTCTGCATTAAGGACGTTGGTAGTCATGTAGCTGCATCAGTGCAGTCAGCGGGGCACAAACCCCTGATGCAGAGACTCTGCATCAGCACAAAATTACCTTCCAGGAATACAGTTCACTCTGATTTATCAGCTGAAGTTAGGGTGACCAGACAGCAAGTGTCGTCAGATGCTACCAGTATGGTGCTGTGCTCTGTTCAGTGTTGATATCAATCGTCTGCGTGCATGTTCCCTCTATGTGCTGCCCTGGCTCTGCAGATCACTGGCACAGCAGACACCGAGAGAACCCCCAATGACCACCGACTCTAGTAAGGTACGAAGGCACATCAAGACAGGTTTATTGTTGAAGAGAAACACAGTCTCCAGCTCCCCGGCATAGAAGGCCAAGGTGCTGCTAGCTAGTACATATGCACTCAGTTCAGTCAGAGGTGGGACTTTCCACTGCCCCCTAGGCTGGACAGACACATCCACTCAGAGGTGCATTCTTATACAGAGGTACAAACAAGTTACATATCACTCCTGACGTATTGAGGTGCAACCTCTCTACGCAGTACGATGCCGCCTCTCACCTTGTCCATGTTGGTTCGAACAAAACAACTCTATCCATCATATTACACTTTTGGCCCTGTCATTGGGATGGGTCAACCTGTTCCTTCTTATCTGTGTGCAGTGTACAAGTATGAGAATGTTCTGATATCTGGTGTCTGGTACCTTTTAGGTATGTCTCTTTTTGCAGCATAAGCCCTTTCCTTGCCAGCTTCTGTGAGCAGGGCCTGCCTCTGGCTCACAGCTTAACTTTGCTTTATGTTAGCAAAGTCTTGACCATTACCTTAGTTCAGGCCTTAGGCCTCACACCAGGCCTCTGATACCAAGGTTTATATCTCATAGCCTCCTCTTACTACAGCAAGTGTGAAAAATCGGGACAGGAGGTGGGGGGTAATAGGAGCCTATATAAGAAAAAGACCCAAAAATCGGGACTGTCCCTATAAAACCGCGACATCTGGTCACCCTAGCTGAAGTTATACTTCTGTGAACTCCATTGTGTGTGGAGTGTATCTACATTAGAGGATTGTGGCCATGCAACAATTACAGTGTAAGTGCACCAATGTTGAGCCTCAGACTTAGAGGTGGAAGAGACTCATTAAAATCACTGAGTCTGTCCCCCTCTGAGGATGCGGTACAACCCAACCAGAAAGCATGTATCTGCTATTAAACTGACACTGAGTACACTTGAACGTAGCCTAAAGGCTGACCTTGAACATCCTAAATATTTGAGCCCCTGAAAGAATAAAATATAGTAACCCATCAATCCAAGTTAAATTACTAATCCCAGTGACCCCAAAACAATTAACTGAAGACAACGTGTGTTGCAAGCACATAGAGACCATTTTTCATTTGTAGTGAGGGAACCATTCAATAATTTAAGGAATTAGTTGCAGGCAAATATTTTACTTGATCTTGACATCTGATTTTTAAATAACTTCAGAATACCATATATTCTTCAGGACTCTCTTCCCTTGCGCTGTATCAGCAGCATCTGAAGCCATGCACTAGTTAACAGTCAACTGCACTTCCCCCCCCCCCCCCAACTTTGTGAATCTGGGTCATCCTCTGGACATTGGTGAACTCTGTATTAACAAATCCCACTCTGGGATCTAGAACACCATAGGATTCTGCCTTTCAAACAGCAGCCTGCACTAAGTGACACGGCACACAAAAATGAGGCTGCAGATATAGCGAGAAACAAAGGCCAAGGCCGAGTTTGAAAAAAAATGGATGGAAGATTAGATGTAAGCACATGTGAAAACTAAAATAATGTTTTGGGGAAGGGGACAAAACTGATGTACCCTTTATTACTCTTTTTACTTCAATGGCTTCTTTGTTATTTTCAGGAGAGTAAATTTTATTAGCTAATTCCGTCCGGAATGTCTGCTGCTGCCTATGCTCAAGAGGCACTTTTTGGGTGGCGGAAGCTGGCTTACAGAACAAAGATATCTGAAAGTCAGCAGCCTTAATAAAGTGCTTATGTCACTTAGTGAAAGAATAGCTCTGACACTAAGAACTGAGAAGATAATATTTGGCATTTTTCTAGCACCATTAAGGGCTGTTGCTTACCAAAGTAGTTGCTAGTCCCCTCCCCCCCCCCCACACCTTGTGAAGGGAAAAGAATATAGCTTTTATAGCTATAATCCACATTAAGATTTGCTTTCTGTCCATATCTAGAGGAAATTCTCTCTTAGATAGTTGACTAATCTGACGTCAATTGGACTAATCACATACTTAAAGCTAAGCAGGTACTTAGCTACCTTGTTGAATCAAGGCCCTAGGCAGAACTAAACTTTAAGAAGAGGAATGAACCAGGAACACAGTCTAATAGGGGTGTTGCTTATCCTCAAATCAGCCAATCACTTACGAGGATTTTCTCTAGACCCAGAGAAAAAAATCAACTCTCATTCAAGTCTTAATTTGGGCTGAATGTATCTATCCATGGGATGTGCTTAAAGAGAGGCATTCACATAGCTAAACAAGGACCTATAAACAGAAATCCCTACTGCACAATGTGAAATCTGGTAGCACATCAGACTCCCTCTACACAGCTGTTTAAAAGCTTACATCTCAGAATTAGCTGGCCCCCTTTTCAATGCATGGCCCCCCAAAGCATCTTGAAGAATCAGAATTACCTGGGCAACCAAAACCAAGAAGTTTAAGGGCTAAGGCAGGAGGAGTCAGGCTCCTAGCGGCTTCTAGAGATGGAAAAGCCTAGTAGAGCCAGTCTATCTTCCCACTCTTGACTCCTTGGGAGTGGCTGAGTAGGGCCTTAGGGGTGTAACTGGGGGAGGGGCATGGAAGAGATCTCTCTTCGTGGCACCCTCCCCTACCCAACTGCCTGATTTATTTGGTGAAAGCCAGACGGGTGGAATTACACCACCTTAGAGCTGGGGGACCCAGCCAGTGGGACCATAAGGTGGGTCAGCTGGGCCTGCAGGATGGTTATAATCTATTGCTGCAGCAGAATTATGTGATCTAGGAGGTTTGGTGACACCCCGCCCCCTGCACACCCCCTCCCCAAGCCTTTCAAGGGGAAGATTTACAGGATTGCCTATGGATCCACCTCGCTGAGTTTCCCTACCCCTCTGGTCTGCTCCTGCTGGCTAATCCATGGAAGTAGAGGGCATCATGGCCCTGAGCAAGGACTGTGGGCTTTGGGCCTTTAGGGTATAATTCACCCCTGTGCAGATAGCTGGGTCTTGTTTTGCCTCTCTGTGGAGCAGTGAATAGTTGTGAAGCGTAGAGCCCAACCCTTGCAGAAAAGAGGATTTTGGGGAAGGAGTGGGACAGCACCTTAAATCTGTTGTGGGTCACTGAGCGTTGGAGCAGGACTCACCCAGACATGATGGCCATGGTGTGTCTGGTGCAGCCCCAGTGCAGCGACACTTACTTCCACCAACTGCGGCTCACTCCCTTTAGCGGCAGTAAGCCCCACCCACGGGGGTATCTCTTTGCCCCAGCACTTAATGGCGTATGCTGGGATTTCCCAACAAGGGATTCGACTTGCCACCTACTGACAGTAAAACCGAAGTGGAGACATTTTCTACAGACACCTTCCCCCCTCCACTAAAAAAAAAGAAAGAAAGAAAGAAACAGTCATCACTGGCTGCTGTTATATTACTTTTGATGAAATATGTGGGCCCAAAACGTCAAAGGTGTTAGCATGACCCTGCAACATTAAACAAGGTTCAGGGTTGGCTATACAGAGACCTCAGCCTGCTTGGTACCATCACCAAGACACCGCTAAAAATCCCTTTCACCTTTTATTAAAGATACCTGAAGAAAACAGAAGCCAGTCTGAATGCATTTGAAATGTGCACTATTAAATAAGGCTTTTCTTTTTGAACAATGTTCTTTGTTCCCTTTTCCTTTAGCTGGAGTGAGTTTTTAGAAGGAAACCCCCCTGAGAGCAGGACCGGTGCTAGTGTTTTTAGCACCCTAGGCGCACGGCCATTTTGCCGCCCCGCGCACTGGCCTGCGGAGAGGGTCCTCTGGTCCGCGGCTCCGGTGGAGCTGCTGCAGCCGTGCCTGCGGGAGGTCCACCGGAGCCATGGGACCAGGGGACCCTCCGCAGGCACGACTGCGGCAGGTCCACCGGAGCCGCCTGCCACCTCCCCCCGGCAAAATGCCACCCCCCAATAATCCTGGCGCCCTAGGCGATTGCCTAGGCCACCTAAATGGAAGCACCGGCCTTGCCTGAGAGGGTATTAGAGATGGTACGAACTGTCCTTTTGGGGAAAAGAGAAGACGTTAGCGGAGATAGGTTGGAGTACAAACACACCAAAGGAGAAAAAAAGCAAAGACAGAAAATGCAGCTTTTGACTCCAGTATTCGCTCTTATTGCTGAAAAAACACAGGCCCAGCACATGGTCTGATCTGCACCTCTGAGACCTGGCAAACTCATACCAGCAGTGGGCTGTTTAGGGCATTGCATTTAACTGCCTCTCTGGTCACCACTTACAACAACGTTGCTAAACATACAGCCTTGCTCTTATTAGACACGAGGAAAAAGGAGAGGGCTAAGAAAGAAAAGTAATAAGGTGGGAAGGAAAAGAGCACGTGGGATGGGAGGGAACCATAACGCAGCCTCACCTCCCAGCTAGTATTTGGGATTTAGCTGGAGCTAGTGGAGATGGTGATGTCATCTGGCCCAGCCGGCTCAGAACATCTCTCAAGATTAGGATGAAGGGGGGCTGAAGACCCAGGAGACAGTAGGGGTGGCAGCCATGACAGTGAAGCTCACTCCTTCCCCTTCTGTCATCTTTCAGTCAGCCAGCATTGGGGTAGCCAGCTTTCCCTCCAAGTCTCTTGATGAGGGCCCCAAAGCGGAGCTGTGGATTCCCTCATTGTTTGGTTCACCAATTGGACCTAATTTTCACCACCAATTTTGGTTCACTGATTTCTGGTCCCACAAGTCTCTTATTTACCAGGTGTAATCTTAACAGCAGCTGCAGCTCCTTTCCCCATCAGCGTGCATTGTTATAGCTTATCGTGACACCTTACACACCTATCGCCACTTTCCCACCGTTTTTACAGTGAGCTCACAACGAGGGTAAAGGTGAAGGCCCATTTATCATCAGATTGCCCATAACATTGTTAACAGTCTGGTTATTGCACATTCATAGCAGGCAACAAGGCTGCAAATAGATCACTCAATAGTTCAATCCTTTGAAAAACTGCTCTCTCCCTGTGGTGCCACGTGCAGTAATTATTGTTAAGGGGCCCAGGGCCGGCTTTAGGACATGCGGGGCCCGATTCGAAAGAGCTGCCGCTGAAATGCCGCCGAAGACAGCAGCAGCGATTGAGCTGCCATCGAAGATAGCAGCGGTTATTTGACAGCAGCTCAACTGGTTTCCGCTGTTTCCGGCAGCACTTCGGCGGAGAGTGCAGGGCCCCTCTTCTGGAAGCTGCGGGGTCATCTTAGGGGTGGGGCCCGATTCCCGGGAATCGGTGGAATCGCCCTAAAGCTGGCCCTGAAGGGGCCTGATTTTCCAGTGGGGGCCGGATTGGGCCCTCAATCCTGTTTAGAGCAGGGATTTTCAATTGATGTTAAATGATATGTCCTTTGACAACAATTGCTATTAAACAGGCACAGTTGTACTGAAGGAGTGCAGGCTGATTTGGTGCAAGGAGGGGTTTTCCCCATCAAGCGAGGGGCAGCAAGCTCACAAAAACTTGGTGGCCTTTGGGGAGGACTAGTTGCATCTGGCCAGGGGTGGTGCGTCAATCCCTCCCTCTCAGTGTTTGCATTTGGGGTGTGTGTCTGTGTGTGTGTGTGAATATTCAGTCTAGCCAATATGTGGCAACAGCGGCCAGAGCAGCTCTCGCTCGCTCTCTTGAAGAGCCCCACATGTAATTCTGATTGGCTGTAGCTATGCAGGTCTGTCTTTCACTCTCTTTTTCTCTTTCCCTCCTCCCCCCCCCCTTTTTTTTCCTTCCCTCTGTTGCTGTGCGGAGTTCAGCCCTGGCACAGCAGGAGCATCATGGATGAGATGTTAGCAACAGATGCTGTGCGCCAGGACTTGCATTCGTAGGGTTTATTTAAAACTGGTCTGCAGGGAAAAGAAGGGGGGGGAAATCCCCAAACCTAAAAAGAAGAACAATTGTCATCTGTTACAATAAATCATCAACCCTCCAAAGCAAGCAACTACTCCCCTTTGCTGGCTGACTGGTAGCTGTTCTCAGACCCTGCTCCGTGGGGTACCGCACAAGCTCTGGCGCATACGCACACGCAGACCTTGCTTTCTTAGCCATGTCGGGCCCGGGAGCCAGCTGTGCAGTGGATGGAAAGGAAAGGAGCCCCTTCGCTGATGGGAGAAAAGAAAGCTCATTAGGGTCAAAAGCCGAGAGCAGCGAGGGGAGCACCAGATATCGCCAGCAGATTGTCTGGAGGAATGTTGTCCTAATGACACTGCTTCACATTGGCGCTGTCTACTCCCTCAGCCTCATCCCAAAGGCTCAGCTGCTTACTTTGATCTGGGGTGAGTTCCCCGACAATCGGGGTCTGCTTTGTTATCCCCTTGTAGGAGACATCTCCTTTCTGTGGGGGGTGCGGGCGGGCTTGTTTCTGTTTTCTGAAGGCTGGATTAGTCCTGTGTTCTCAGCTGTGCTTTAAAACTGGAAGGAGGGGGAGGTCGCACACTGGAGCCTAATATTTCAAAGTCCTCTTTGAGCTTGAATCATTCCATTCAGGTCCTCTGCTACATGATTTTCACCCTAGGGCAAAAGGATGATAAACCACCTGGTACTTTTCCCATGAGCGACAGGATCAGAATTGTTCCCGTGCTGGAGGGGGGTGGGAAAACAAAAACAGTCAGATTAGAAACTTCATTCTTCTCAATCGATGAGGACATCAATTGGCTCTTTTCAAGCACTTTCCCATAGGAGATGGTTTTGTCTAGTCCCTTCCCCTGTCTCCCAGATCCTGGTACTTTTGACTCCTTTCTGAACCAATAGCTCACAGCACTCTTAATAAAACAACTGGGGATAAGAGGGAGAGGGGGAGATGAAATCTCACTGAAGGGCCAGATCTTGTGAGGGGCTGAGCATCTCCCCACTTGCACTGAAGTCAGTGGGAGTTGAGGGCACTCAGTACCTAGCAGGAGCAGACACCAGCAGCCTAAAATGCTTCCCACTCTAATTCCTTGCTTCATATACAGTCCAGGCTGTTATTACTTCTTCTCCTTATGGGCTCCACTTCCCAGCCTCTTCCCCTTTTAATGCCTGGTACGTGTAGATGCTAATAGCCTGCTTACATATCCCTAGAGTCGCTATCGAAGAATCCCCATGGTGTGCCCCTGGCATAAAGCAAACCTGCTGGAGATACGCTGAATAGGGCTCCCGCTCCTTTTCCCCAGCTCTGGCTGGGCATTGTGGCTGCACCAGGGGCTTTGGGGGGCAGCCATGATTTAGGGCTGCAGCTCAGGAAATCCTGAAGCTCCCGCAACTCATCCCAAATCATCTTTGTTCCCGGGTGTCAGCATTTACAGCCAGCCTAACTGCATGTGCTCCAATGGGTACGTCAGCATAGCAACTTCTGTTGGCCCCTTTCCTCTGGGTTTAGCTGAGACAAAGGACGCAGCCCCTGCTATGTGAGTGGATGCAGGTCGACCCCTCTGTGGGTGGGATGTCACTGAGGTTTTTTTAGGAAGCCTATTGGGGCCAAAGCACAATCCCAAAATACCTTCTGCTGTGGCTAAGTGTCTAGCCCCCTGCAACACACACACGACTTGCTTCTGATGCTTCCCACAAACACCACTGAATCTGATGGGAGTTGAAGGGGTTTGATGCCACCCAGGACAGGGGCCATAGGTAAAGATGTCTGGAGTTAGTGCATGCTGAGAATGTGGAGAGTTATTCAGGAGCCCTTCCACTCCCTGTTTGATTTGGAGGAGCTGTGTGTTGACACACAGGTTTGCATAACACATGGTATGCAGGGAATGGTGTTTAATTCCAAGACCCTCAGGTTCCCAACCTCCTCCCGATATATTCACTATTATACTGGTACACACTGTGTTCCTTAATGACAATTATAAGGGCTCTTTGCACTTCCATCTGCTCATCAGAGTATCTCTAAGCACGCTGTTAGCCCAGAGCTACAGAAGGGGAAACTGAGGCACGGGGAGGCTGTCACACTGTGAGTGAGTGGTAGAGTAGGTAGTGGAACACAGGTCTCCTGGTTCCCACATGCCAGCTCTAGCCTTTTACTCTTTGGCCTTAAAAGAAATGATTGTGCTACTTGAAAGCCACAAGTGTGAGAGCAGGAGTGGCATGGGATGGTAAAGGCAGGAGGGAGGCAGAGGGGGTGATAAAGATTCTAGATCCAGACCATGTTCATCAGAAGTTGCTCTGTCTCCTTCCTGAATTCCAGCTTTGCTTTTTAGAGCAGTTGTAGAGAGATCTCAGCCGGGTAAGAGCATTCAGGCTGGCAGGACAGTAAAAGGGGATGAAAGCTCAAGTCAATGGGTGACATACGCGAGATCACTTATTCACTGACTCCTTAAAAATCCTGCACCCCAATCTGGGTCTATGCTGGTTATGTACTAGGTATGTATCTTGTGAACCATTTAACCGACACTTGTAATTTCTCATAACTCAAGTCTGACCTTTTCCCTCGTAACCTGTGTAAATTTGATTTCAAACATTAGCTTTAATAAAAATGTTAAATGTGTTCAATGTCTGGCACCCCCTTCTGGGGAGGAGGTGCTCGCACTCCCCTCATATTCAGGTAGGGGAGTGGTGAGTATTTGATGCTCTGATAGCCCTTTTCTGTCTCTAACCACTCGGATCCCAGCGACAGTCACATCCGGCAGGCAGCAAGATGAGCAAGCCACACCCACCCACCCACACTATCTGAAGGTTCTCACGGTATGTCCATATTACAGCTAGATGCCCATGCCTGGCCTGTGCCAGCAGGCTCGGGCTAAGGGGCTGTAATTTAATTGTGATGCAGATGTTTGGGCTGGGGCTACAGCGCCAGCTCTGAGACACTTCCCCTTGCAGGTCCTAGAGCCCGAGCTCCAGTCTGAACATCTACAGCGCAATTAAACTGCCCAGAGCCCTGTGAGCCAAGTCAGCTGGCGTGGGCCAGCAGCGGGTGTGTCTAACTGCAGTGTAGGCACTCAGTAGAGGCCTCCCCATCCCCAGCCACCCATTTCAAAATAGGGAAGAGAGGCCTGGGGCAGGGAAGGATTTGGCTGTGCTGAACCTGACCTGGGTTTTTTTTTTTGTCAGTGTAACTCCTCCCTACTTCAGATCCATTATTCCAAAACCTGCCCACTAGGACTGCTAGCTCCATCGGCAGAGCATTGGTTCAAAGGATACACAACAAAGAGGCCTGGTTAGTCCTGTGTCTTTTAAAAGAAACATCCTCCTCCCCTCCAGCATTCACAAGAGGTGGCCTATATCCCAGGCTGAGACTGAGTGTTGCTAGCAGAGGACAGCATCACTGAGGCATATAAAGGTGTTCTCCATGCTTGGTCTTTCAAAGACAGATTCTGTATCCCTCACAAATCATAGAAGCCTCATTATGTCTCTGTTACCTTGGACACCCGTTTGCGGTTTCTGTGCTGAGTCAGCTGTCTGTGGCCTTGATTACCACTGATTGCAATCTCCCGCCCCCCCACTTCCTTTTAATAATTCCCAGAGGGTTTAGTCAGATTATTCTTTCCTCTGCATCATTTCCAAAGTCCCTAAATGAGCATTTTCATGGCTGGCCCTACTCTTTCAGAGGTGGTTGTATTTTGAGACTGGAGAGTATATCAAATCTAAATCTAAATCAAAAGCCAACGATCTTGCCTGCTGCAGAAGTAGATCAAACCCTTCCATGAAACAGCCAAACCATGCGTTACCTGCCTACTGCTTAGCCCTCTCCATTCTCTGCAAGTGGAAACAACGAAGACAGCATGGGATATTTGAGCTGTTCCATCAGCTTTTTGGAATCAAACGTGTTTCAGAGTCGGGCTTTGCAGAGCTGTCAAAAGTTCAAAAGGGAAAAGAATCTGCTCTAATTGTTCATAAATCTCCCAGTCTTTTGTTCTGTAACAATGTGATAGTTCTTTAGACAGCACTGCTAGCATAATTCCTGGTATTTCAGTTGCTGTAGAAACAGAACGGGGCCACTTTTTTTCAATGACATCCATTACTTTCTTTGATAACTTTTTCTTTTTTCTGCTCTTTTTTAAGTGAAACATATGATGAGCGAAATGGCTGATCTCTCTTAAAATCCATGTGAAAAACAGGTTTGTTTTCTCTCCCGCCTTCCCTTTAGCTGATATCTAGGTACCTACCTATTCTATTGTGGGAGAGTTTAGAAAACCAGCCCCAGCTGCATCTTTCTGGGAATGCTGCGCACAGCATAAGGAGAGGAGATTTGAAAACCAACAGCTGTAAGAGCCAAGCAATGAGAAAATAAAAGAGGAGGCACAGCTATGCTCTCTGAGTCAGGATGGCTTCTCTTGTCTGTTCTGTAGCTGGCCATGACGAGAAGGAGAAAGCAGAGATTTGCACTAGGAAAGAGAACCTAACATATAGCTTCCTTTATCTTCTCCCTCCCATCTCCTCCACTGAGATGATGCTAAAAGAAAAGACTAGATTGAGTGTTTGAGGATCTGCCTTATATGTGGGTTTACCACTGCCCCTCTGCTGGATAGAGTGAGTGCCTGCTTGGCCGCCTCTGGGCTAGTCAGAGAGATAAAATCCTCACTACTGCTGACAGCTAAATGAAGGTCTCCTTTGGCATAAGGGCTACACATCTGTAGGGGAGTTTTGAGCTAAGGGAGAAATTTATTATTATTAATTTGTATTGTAAGAGCACCTAGGAGCCCCAGTCCTGGATTCAGGACCGCCTTGTGCTTGCACAGAACCAAAGGACGATCCCTGTCTCAAAGAGCTGACTAGCTTGTATTCTGCTTTGCTGTCCAAAGTGCCAAAGGTGACCTAAAATGGATTTTGGTTGCATCCTTCGTTTGTTGCTCTGTGGTGTATAAAGAAGGGCTGGGAAGCTCTTCTTCTTAAGCTTTGTTTTCCTTCTCTTCCACTCCCCACCCCTACAAATCTTAGAAATATCAGAGATGTCAAGTCTGGTCTACCCTGGGTTAAAGTCTCTGCTCTGCCATACTTCCTGTGTGAGCTCGGCCAAGTCACCAGGTCTTCATTCCCCATCTGTACAATGGGCTAATAGCACTGCCCTGCCTCACAGGGATGTTGTGGGAGTAAACAATAAAGACTGTGACATACTCAGATACTAGGGTAATGGGGGCCATACAAGTGCCTTAGCTAGACATCTGGTGAAGGGTAGCAATGCTTGGTACAGGTGTGAGATAATTAACATCTCAATGAACTGAGGTATGACGTTCGCATCCTCTCCATTCTGCTGTACCAGTTTAGAGGGGGATGTGGGTTTTCTGTTCTGATGCAGAGGAAGGTATGAAGGGCTAGTGCCTTATGAGGACTAGTCTGTTAAAATGAAGCCCCAGGGCATGTGCTATGCACAGGAAAGGCTGTGGGTAGCGGGTTTTAGGCTGGGTAGTAGGAAGGTGCATGTGGAAGGGTTTTAGAAGTGGAGGGAAGTCCTCTTCTACTCCTCCACCTCTCTTTTTTTCCAGCTAGCGACTCCATCCAACACAGACGTATCTCCATGTCCATCTGAATTCTGAACATAGTTTGCAACCCTAGGACTAAATATTGCTGTCACCCCTGCACTAAGATCTCACGTAAGAAATTCTTCTCTCCTTAGGGAAATCAAATCCCCATTTATGTTAACAAAGAATGATGTAGGGAGAGCAGAATACTGGAGCCGAGAGCTGACAGAAGCATGTGAGAAAAGAACTATGTTCATCCAGCATTTTCCCCTCATCTTCAGAGGAATCTCTTCTGTACAGGGTTGGCTCCAGGCACCAGCTAAGGAAGCAGGTGCTTGGGGCGGCCCATACAAAGGGGTGTCACCTGGTCACTATTGGGGCAGCTCGTCTGGGTCTTCAGCGGGAATTCGGTGGGTCTCTCAGTCCCCCTCTTCCTCTTTGAGCTGCTGCTGAGGATGAAGACAGGGAGTGAAGGACCCGCCGCCGAAGAATGGAGTGGTGCGATTGAGTTGCCACTGAAGTGCCGCCGATTGGCTTTTTGGTTTTTTATTATTTTTTTTCCGCCGCTTAGGATGGCAGAAAATCTGGAGCTGGCCCTGCTTCCGTATTATGAATAATGAATCACGAACAGGTTAATATTTGTATCATAGTAGGACCCAGAGATCCCACTCAGGATTGAGCCCCCTTTGTGCTAGGTGCTGTACGAATATATATTTTTAAAAAAAGGAAAACAGACCCTGACCCAAAGAGCTTACAAGCTAAAGAGATGCAAGACATGACAAGTGGATCTGGAATGCGGTGGAGAGCAGGGGAGGAAGACAATAGTGACAGTAATAGGAACAGAAATTTACACTGAATAACTGAGTGAAAACTTCGGGGGACCTCACGTGTCGGGGTTTTTATAAAAGCGAAGAAGAGATAAGAGCATTCTCTTTGGGCCTGAGGTAGCCATGTTTGCTTAAACAAAATATGTCTAGCATTCACGGTGCTACAAGAGAACTGCAGCAGGTGCATGGTGCATGTGGAACAATGAGCTCTCCTAGAATATGTCAGCAGCAAACATACGCCTTAAAGAGAGAGACCCTGGGTTGTGCTGGTCAAACATCTTTCAGACACATGGAGCAAGGATGGCAGAACAGGGCCTTCCAGCTACCTCATACACTAAGTTTTCCAGGACAAACTGTCCCTGCTGTGCTGTAGATAATTGCAACTAGAGAGGCGCCAGAACCAAATTGCCACTTCCCCAAGCTTTGGGAGAGTTTGGAGCTGGATTTGGATGTGAACTTTGCAACTCAGACCCAACTCTACTTGAAACATTTTTGCTTCATTAAAAGGTGACAGTCGCCACCTCTTACAATGAAGCCCTGAGCGGCTGAGCAGGAGGATGATCTGGTTCTCCTGGTTATCAGGACAGCTGGGCTCCATTCCTTCCTCTGCCACAGACCTCACACATGACCTGAGGCAAGTCACTTCAGGCTGGAGTTTTGAAAGAGCTCAGCTCCCAGTTAGGCACCAAAAGAAGTGGCCAGAATTTTTTCATGTTGGACGCTGAGCTCCTTTGAAAATGTGACCAGGAGTCTCTCTGTGCCTCAGTTCCCCATCTGTAACATGGGGCTAATACGGCAGTGGCGATGACAAACAGGTTAAGTGATAGGTGGTTGGATACTTTGGTGGTGGAGGTGGTATAAATCCCGGGACAGAGAAGTCCGCAGCGTTGTCTGGATAATTCAGGCAAGTGGAATATGTGTACCTCAGGGAAGTCCCTGTGTCCCTCCCCGCCACCACCCAGGAAGTCATCCCAAGGCACTTTGTAAATCATGTCCAAAGTGCATGTAACACCCCAGGGAGCGACTGCGGTAAGAGGTACGCACAGCCGTGACTCTCCAGTGGCCAGCCCTAATGTGGGACATGTTCCTAATGCTGTTTCATGAGCAGAGAGTTTTCCATACCATTTGTTTGTTTGTTTTCTACCTTATCTTCCCCTGCAACATCCAAATGCAGCCAGTCTCTCCCTGCGTGGTCTGGGGCTGCCACTTCCCTCCCCACACAGGCAGGATTTCCCTCCCGGCCCCCCCACTACTGATCAGCTTCCCACTGCTCCCAATTAACTTGTTAATCAGTGAGTCACCGCTTCACGCTAAGCGGAGATGAAACAGGGCCACCACGCTACCTAGAAAACAGCAGTTACAGCCAAAATGAACCCTCCGCAGGATTCGTTTCCATTGGTAACTTACTGAAATGCATCCAGCTGCACATAATAGACAATGGAAAAATTAGGCCAAGGACAAGCCAGAGTCAGTTGTTTACTCTGGATCATCCATACTTCCCCTTCCCCTGCTTTGACCAGCACCTAGAGAGCTTTATTGTGGCTTGTAAACCACAGCTCACAGGGCAGGAGGGGGGATGCAGAAGGGCTACCCAGAGGCATTCTGGGTGACTGAGCCAGGGAATGCACTGACCAAGGGGGAGCTGCAGCACTACCCTTTTAAGGGGTGCTGCATCCAAGCCAGTGCCCCCACGAGCCCCGTCCTGCCTCTCTCTCATGCGGGGAGGGCTGGGGCCAAAGTGCAGGGACTGCACTCTCTTGTCCTCCTGCATTCCCCACACACGGCCAGCCAGTCTGGTTCGCTGTCTCCACAGATGGCAGGTAGGAGAGAGAGCTCATCCTTCTGTGTCTTGGCACTAGATGTCAGCTGTCACTCAGTGCCCTAACAGCTCCCACTGCTTTCTGATCACTACAGGATTGCTTGGCATGCAAGCTAAGAGGCGCTCCACAGAAGCAGCGTGGTTGTTATTAACATGTGTGTTATGAGAGTGCCCAGAGGCCCCAGATGGGATCCTGCTGGTGACAGTCAATGTGTAAAGCATACAGGAACAAGGGGGGCTCCAACCCAAAGAACTTTTAAACCGAGTTTATCCTCAGCTATGGTATGAGTTTGACCTTTCACATGGCCTCTGAATTGCACCTTCATGGGTCTGTTTTGCCTACCTGATAATGGCTATGCAGATGGAGACAGCTCCAGCTTCCCCTTTGCCATCTCCTGAGAACTTCCCTAGGTAATGGTGGGGGGGGGGCACTCTCAGTTGAGGATTTGTGCCCAGCGCTCCCAGTGAAGTGGATCAGCGGAGCTAAGAATGGGAAAGTAAAAGCAGCAATAAAGCAGATTAGAGTGGGAAGGGAGTTTCATTCTCCCAGCAGGAGCAGAAAACAGGGAGCAGTCTGGGGACCTGACTATTCCCAGCACCAGCCCCTGAGAACAGGAGGGACTCCCCTGGTGTGAAATAGGTTGGTGAGCTGTTAGTTTTGTCTCAGCACTGCTCAAAGCTGTGCATGTAAACCACCCCCCTTTAAAGCCAGACAGCAGCATGGTGGATGCTGCTGTGATTCTGTCTTTTGTGTGCGACAAATGCCACGCTTCCTACCAGGCTCAGAAAACCTTCCTCCCCAATCACTTCTTTGCACTGCCATTGGCAGGAAAATACCAGTGTGTCTCTGAACTTGAGTATGGAAGCAACTCGTCATTAAATGGGATCCCTTCTCATATTTCTATTACTGGCTTGGGTCCTATTGTCATTCTCTTAACCCAGAGGCCTTTTGGTTGGTCTTTCTCTCCCTGAGCTCCTTGTTGTATGCAATCACTTGTCTTTTATGTTCTCCATACAGTTCCATCTATGTGCCTTTTATTTTAATTTAAGGAAAACAACAAAATAAGAACAAATATAAAATCTCCGAGAAAGAGAGAGAGCTGAGTGTCTCTCTGACTCCAAAATCTAGTGTTGCCAACACTCACATTTGTATAGGGACACTCACAATGTGTGGTGTTTTACTTAAAGCCTCAGCTCCTGGAGTCATGTGATTAATAAGAATCTCAGCTTTATTTTTTTTAAATAAGTCAGTTTTAGCCCCTATAGTTAGAGAGAGAAGCTTAAAAATGTGACCTGAGTGCACCCTAAAACCTAAAAAGCCAGAAAGCTAATAAAGAGAACCCAACATTTATTATTTAAATCTCATGATTAAGTTAATCTCATGGACAGGTGGGCAACTGACTCGTGATTTTTGAACACTTGGAGTTAGCAATACTAAAATCTTCCATCTCCAATCCTGTTACAGCTCCAGCAGGCAGACAGGCACCCTTCTCACAATTAAGGATGTGCAGACTCCTAACAGCTTACAGCACAAGAATGTTTCCTGGCCGAGTGGACTTCAGCCCAAGTGATTATTTCTGCAGTTAGACCCCAGAATCGTTAGAATAACCTCATTGTTATAAAAATGCCTGTGTAGGTGGGAGATTGCTTTTGTTTTAACCATATTTAGGAGGCATGTTAGTGCTCTTGAAAGGGATAGATGGATAGTGCTCGCTCTAAGCAGGGTCTGTGCCATTCCAGGCCTTCCCACTCAGCTTTCCCAATGCACTTCAAGTCTATACTACAAGAGCTACAGCCAGAGGCAGCTCCAGGCCCTAGCACGCCAAGCATGTGCTTGGGGCGGTATGCTGCGGGGGGTGCTCTGCCAGTCGCCAGCAGGGCGGCAGGCAGGGCTCCGGTGGACCTCTCGCAGGGCTTCGGTGGAGCCGCGGGTCCAGCGGACCGTCCACAGGCACGCCTGCCGGAGGTCCACCAGAGCCGCAGGACCGGCCATCGGCAGAGCGCCCCCCACGGCATGCCGCCATGCTTGGGACGGGCGAAGTATCTAGAGCTGCCCCTGGCTACAGCTGCAGCACCGCTACATCACAGGGGATTTTTCCATCACTATAATAAATCCACCCCCTTCAGAAGTGGAAGTTAGTTGGCAGAAGAATTCGTCCATTAACCTAGCCGAGTTTACAGTGGGGGTTAGGTCGACCTAACTATGTTGCATAGCGAGTGACATTTTCCACAGCCCCAAGTGATGTAACTAGGTTGACCTAAGGTTTAGGTGCAGACCAGGCCTGGGAGTTCAGCCTGACTGATGGACATGCCCAACAGCATCTGAGCTAAAACCCAACAGCTGAGCACTTTTGAACTTCGAGAAAGTTCAGGTCTGGAGCCAAACTGTTGCTTGGATCTGTCTATAAAGCAGATTAAATTAACTGCAGCATTATTATTTGAGTTACAATAGTGCCTAGAGGCCATAACCAAGATATGGCCCTGATGGTACCAGGAATTAAGAGCTCAGTGTTAAAAGCTGCAGATGCAAAACAATTTGCCGTACACAACGAGCTGTATTGTATTGGTCTGATAAAACCCAGGAACTATGCTGTGTATTCTTCAGTGCCATCTACTGGCATTTTAATCTACCAACTATATAGTATATGTATGTTTTGAGCACTCCTGTAACACTAGATGCTGAACATATCCAGGGAAAAAGACTGTCCATCCCCCTAGAGTTTCAGTCTAAATAGACAAGACACACAATGGGGAACGAGAGAAGAAATATTTCCATTTTACAGATGTGGATCTGAAGTCTAGGGAGATAATTGACTTGTGCAAAGTCACAGAAGACCTGTGCCTGAACCAAGAATTGAGCCCAGATCCCTAACCTAGGACCTTACTCACAGGACCATCCTTCCTGTCTGTAAAGAGGGGCAATTTAACAGGCACTTGGCTAAACTTTCCCCTTCCAACGCCCTAACTGTCACCACAAAAAGGATCTGACCATAGTTTCATCAGTGCAAAAGGATTCAAATGACCATTGTACAGGCTTTGGAGTTTCAGGCACACTTGAGGGCAGGAGACTGGTGACAAATGCTTTCTGTTGATAGTACTTTATGGACTTATCACACCCTCCAGAAATGTACAGTAGGAGGGTTTAATCAAACTTAGGTTACACCTACACTGAGAATGCTACAGCAGCAGAGCTGCAGCACTTCAGTGTGGACCAGGGGCTGGCAACCTTCGGCACATGGCCCATCAGGGTAATCCACTGGCAGGCCGCAAGACATTTAGTTTACATTGACCGACGGCAGGTATGGCCCCTTGCAGCTCCCAGTGGCCAATGGAAGCTGCGGGAAGCGGTGGCCAGCACATCCCTGTGGGGGTTCTCGCATCACTGTAATTAATCCCAAGGTGGGGCAGCTAGGTTGATGGAAGAATTTTTTTGATGACTTAGTGCTATTTTTTTGCTGACTTAGTGCTGTCCACACCAGGGGTTATGTTGGCTTAACTGTGTCTCTGAGGGGTGTGGATTTTTTGCTCCCCTGATAGACGTAGTGATGCTGATGTAACTGTTCAGTGTAGACCAGCCCTTAGTCTCATTGCAGGTCTTCTCTTGTCAGTCAGGTTCCAGAAGGGTCACTGACACCACTGCAATAATCAATGTTGAGCAAAAGCTGCCGTGATCATGCAGCATTGTCCTGGGCTGGCAAACTGGCCCTCTGAGCCAAGCTAGGCTCAGTCTTGCTTATGATTTAGCAGGTATCCCTCAGACTCAAGGATGAGCTGGCAATAGAAGGGTCAATTAGTGAGCCCCGCTGGAAGTAATTGGGCTTAATTAGAAAGAATTAGAAAGAATGAGCCCAGCTGTGGCAGTGGAGCAGCAAGAGCACTGCTGAAACAGGGCTGCAAAGGCAGTAGAAGGAAGAGAACTCTGGAGAGAGAAACAGGGGAGAGTCAGGCTGCGTCACCCACAGGGAGCAGGGTAGGCTTCTGGAGGCTGTGAGATAGGGCTCATAATGAGCAGTGAGCTCCTCAGAGCTAAACTGCTAGAGTTGTTGGGAAGTAGGGGGGAATCCTGCTGGGGAAGAAGTGGTTTAAGAAAATCTTTGCAGGGACCAGGAAGCAGCGGATTTCAGTCAAGCCTGAGAAGGGCAGAAGAGCTGTAAGTGTGGACATTGTTTGTTAACTTTATGTGGGACCTCTAGTTACACTGCAAGGGGAGGGAACTGTTATGGGACTTGGCCAGAGAGCTGAGCCAGGGAAGACCCAGGGCAGGAGGTGGGAGAAGAGGTGGGCTGGGCTGGGCACCAAGGTGTGTGTGAGAGGTGAAGTTCCCTGCAATACTGTGTTGGGGCACGAGGGGTGCCCTGAAGAGAGGCTGTGCACTTGCAAGCATATAATAAGGCCAGTCTCATTATTCACAGACTCGACTGACCCAGGGCCAAACAAGGTTCTTATCTCTACCAGAGCTCAGCAGAGAAGCCAACTGAAACCTGAAAACTAAGGGGCCAAATTCACCCCTATGATAAGTGGTCACAACTCCATAGTGTCTGTTATGCCAGGACTGAATTTTGCCCACAACTAGGGCTATTTAGGCTTTTCTCAACCTTTGTCTATTTCAAAAGGCTGTGTGACAGGTCTTTGCCTAACAAATACACATGGATATAAGGCCTGTTCCTGCTCCCTCTGTAATCAATAGCAAAGCTCCTTTTGTGAACAGGAGCAAGATCAAACCCCGTGTGTGTAATTTCATAGGTCTCCATATTGATTTTATCCCTACGGATAGAGCTTGGGGAAATCAGAATGCTAAAGTTAGGGATGGAATATCTATTACTATAGATACCAGAGGGGTAGCCGTGTTAGTCTGGATCTGTAAAAGCAGCAAAGAATCCTATGGCACCTTATAGACTAACAGACGTTTTGGAGTATGAGCTTTCGTGGGTGATGCATGCATCTGATGAAGTGAGTATTCACCCACGGAAGCTCATGCTCCAAAATGTCTGTTAGTCTATAAGGTGCCACAGGATTCTTTGCTGCTATTACTATAGGCTATCTTGACCAGTGATCCTCAACCTTTTTCATACGGGAATGCCCACCTCCCAATCTAGCTGGGACCACCCCACACGCTAAACAAAACAGAGCTAAGACCATAAAGCCATCTTTGCCCGTGACCTCTGGTCCTGTGCCAAGTGCAGCTCGGGCAGATGTTGGAACTGGGTTTTCTACAGTATGAATGAAATCACTCCCTCTCTCAGCTAGTACCTGATCTGAAGCCCACTAAAGTCGATAGGAATCTCTCCATTGGTTTCTGTGGGGTTTGGATCATGCCCCTCATCAGTTTTCACTTGCAAGGTCTCTCTGAGGTCACAGTCTGCCTGGCTCTTTAGTGATCCACAGATTCTTGCAGTAAAAACTGGGCAGGCAAGCTCTGAGCTTCTAATGTAAAAATGAGCAGAAATAACTTCAAAAGAACCCAGCCAAGACTTTCAGGCTTTCCTCCATCATAAAGCAGCACCAAAGGGCACACAATGATTTGTTTTCCTTTGGAAGCCTCCTTTAAATATCATATCCTCTGGGTAATGAGCAGGAGGAACACGTTTGCTAATAATCCTGCAGTCCCACAGATCCGACAGCAAACGTCCTCCTGCAGCAAGGACATCAGTCCACTATATGGGTCTCATTATTGCTGCCATTTTTCTATAGTAGTTCTGAGAAGGTGGGCATGGCCACTGCCTGCCATGTTCCCACTGAGCTGGTTGCAGTTCTGAGAATCTCAGCTCCTTCCCCTGGAGACCAAACACCAATCTCTCAAAGACATGGCCCCTCATTTGAAAGTAGGGACAACCGCAGCAGCAGCTGGACAGTAACATTCTAGGCCTCCCGCAGAGCATGCACGCTCTCCCTCTCTCTGCCAAAGATCCAGCAGAGGAGACCCAAGAAAAAGAGAAGCACAGGGAGCTGCAGGTGATGTGGGATTGAACCTCACCTTTGTGAATCAACACTTTAGGCTTTATTGACACTAAAAGATGGGCAGCAGCAGCGCAATAGGTAGGGGTGTGTGGTGGGAAGGCAGGGGATAATTAGTCTGCAAGCCTGGCAGGTCAGTGACCTGCCCCCTCTTTTCCTCTCCACAAATCCCCTGACCCCAGATGCTGAGTTCCTGCAGGGAAACAAGGGAAGGTAATTACATGATGCAAGAAAAGGAAGAGTGGGAAGAGAGCTCATTGTTATAACAGCAAGAGAAGAGATGGTGACATTTTGCTTTTTTCCTCCTTTAAATCTTGCTTCCCACAAATGTAGGTGCCCCAAGCGCTGTTGCCCACCTATCTAACTCAGCCACTCAATGGGCGGTGCTTCATGCCCGGCAAGCAGCATTTAGAATCCACCCCAGCACTGGTGCCTTGTAGTGATCTGTGACTAGATCTGCTCAGCTGGTGGTAGCTCTGTGGCATGTGGTTCTGTGATAGACCCTTCCAGACAAAGCACTTCTTTCAAACTTAAAAAGGAGACTGATTGTTTTTAAAATGTTTTTGCTGATCCAAAATGGAATCTGGGGGTGGCTGGGTTTCATTTGAGTCTCCTCAGTTTTAACTTAGCTGCTACCCATTGAAACCTGAAGCACTTTAAATGTGCCCTCAGCCAGCTACGAATATCAATCTTTGGGCACTTTCATAAGCTTTTCATACGCATGCTATTTAAGCTTCAATACCACTGTAAAGTGGGTAAGTAGATATTCTCAGAACCCATCTTACAGATGGGGAAACTGAGGCAAAATGGTTACGTGAGTTGTCTCAGACCAGAGAGGGAAGCAGTGTCCCAGGTGGAGTGATCCTGGCTCATAGGGCTGTGTTTACATCACCAGAGCACATCTCTTTCTTGGTGATATTAAGCAGATGCTCTCAAAGAGAGGGTCAGTAAGGTCAACAGCCCTAAAGGCTGCTAAGAAATCTAGTAATATCAGCCTTGGACCTTTGTCCATCTCTGTACCACGGCAGGTGCTAACACCAGAGCGAGAGGCATGACACAGTAGAGGTGGTACAGGGTGGGAGGGATAGCTCAGTGGTTTGAGCATGGGCTTGCTAAACCCAGGGTTGTGAGTTCAGTCCTTGAGGGGGCCACTTAGGGAATCTTGGGCAAAATCAGTACTTTAGGTCCTGCTAGTGAAGACAGGGAGGTCCTGCTAGTGAAGACAGGGAGCCTGCCAATAGGTCCTGCTAGTGAAGACAGGGAGTACTTTCCAGTGCTATGAGATAAGTAAAATAAAATAAACATATATGGATCTATATTCTTCTCCATCAATTCCCAACCTTCCTGAAAGAGGCAGAGATTCAGAGAGGCTGGACATAGGCAGAATTGACAAGAGGTGGTTCCTAAAGCAAGGGTTTAACCATCACTTTTGCTTTAGGATGGTAGGCAAGTTGCCCTCATGGAAAGAGGCATGAACAATTCCCACCAATAATGGACCCAAGTTCTCCCCACTGGCTTTGACCAGCTATGAAGGGCAGGGCGAGTTGACCAAAGCTTATCCCCTGTACCTCAAACTTCCAGCAGTGAGACTGGAAAGGGACTCTCAGCCAGAGAAGAGGGTATATTTGTGCCTGGCTCTATCAGCATTAGGCAGATTCTCATGCAACTAACAATAAATGGAGCAATATTTGACTCCTCCACCAGGTGGAGGCAGTGTGGATTCAGGTGGCCTGGTGTTTGGAGCTGTGCTGCTGTTCTAGACTTTGCAGATGCTCTGGGGTGGGGGGAGGGGGAGGAATAGCTGTCTACCCTCAACTACAACCAAAGCACTGGGATGCAGAAGGTCTGCTTCAATCAATAGGATTCAGCATGTGTCCCCCCAGCAGTGGGGCTGGAGCTTCCTTCCCTGCAATTAAATTGCACTTGTAATTAACATTGATGTCATAATTAAAGATGAGCAATTTGTTGCAATCAGTAGATCTTATTTTCTACCATCCAGGCTAACTGTATAATGCCCTGCTCCACTGGAAAGTTGCCACGTCAACATGACTCCGTTACACGAAGCAGCACCTGGCCTGCGTTCTGTCCCACCTACCTGAGGCGTGTTGGCCAGCACACACACAGTTAATGTAGCTGCCTGAGAGCCAAAGCACAGCATCAGAGCAGATATCACAGAGAGCTTTACAGAGCCAGGGCAGATATGAAGGAGAAGCATATCTGTCAGATGCTGGCATCAGGAATCGGATATACTATTTTTTGTTTTCCAAGTGAACCTCACCCTTAGTAACAAAAGGAATCCTAGAACAAGGGGCACTTTCCATCCATCCTTAGATGACCGACCTTGCAGATGTTGCTTGCAAATGGACCAGAATCGAATTAGATGGAGTCAGTAATTAAATGGATGACTGGCCAGCTGCCTAGTCAGGGGTTTTCACTTCCAGATTTAGCTTGTGATCCCCCACCCCAGCCCCTAAAACTATCCTGGTTACACAGCACTTAAAGACTTGCCTCTCTGCCCTTCCACACACTGTAGTTGTAGCCATGTCGATCCCGGGATATTAGAGAGACAAGTTGGGTGAGGTAACTGTGACAAGTTCCCCTTGGGGTGCCACCTGGAACTAGGATACCACTGAGCCCTCTGACCCACCATCCTGGGCTCCCCCTCTCTCTGTGCTGCTGTGACAAGTTGCAAAGCGCTCCAAGCTTGCACTTTCACCAGCATTCACATAGGCAGGGACACACCCAGCTGCAGTTACATGCAGGCTGTCTGACCACCAGCTTCCCAGCCGAGGACCCTAGAGCAGCACTGTCCTGCCCTGGTCAAATCTGGCCAATATGTGGGTTTAACACCCGGTCTGCCTCTCCCTCAATGTGAAGAGGACCATATACACTTGTGGTAACCAGGCTGAGAGGTTCCCCAGAGACCTTAGTCAAATGTATACTGGTTTGGATTAAAACATAAAACAAGTTTATTAACTACAAAAGGATAGATTTTAAGTGATTATAAGTGGTAGCAAACAGATCAACACAGATTACCTAGCAAATAAACAAAAATGCAAACTGAGCTTAACATACTAGATAGGTAGGGTATGAATTTTCAGATTCTCACCCTGAGCGATAAACAGGATGGCAGATTCTTAAGGCACAAGCTGCCTTGGTTTTGCAGCTTGGGTTTCCCAGGTTTCATACTTGGGCCTGGGTCCATCACTTTCACCCCTGTTCAGTCTTTATTCCTCAGGTGTTTCCAGGTGCGTGGTTGTAGGGAGAGTGAGGTATCGTCATGATGTCATTTCCCCCCTTTTGTATCTTCTTCCCACTTGCTGGAAAGCTCTTTTTATGTGACCTGGGTCAAACAGTTTCCACTGTGTAGTGCTATCTCTGAGAGGTTTCTAGTGTACATAGTTCCTGGGGTAATCCGGGTGCTTGTGTACATTTCCTCTGTAAGCTGTTAACATTGTTTGGCCTTTTTACTCTTGTACCTGAAAGTCTGGTTGTGGGTGGTTTTTAATCTTACAATATGCTTCAGTAACGCAAACATAGCCTAACTTCACATGCGCCAATAGCACATACCATCCAATGAGATATTACTATCTAGCAGATCAAGACTTTCAGAATGATCCCTCACAAGGCACGCTTTGTACAAAACATATCCTAATTACATGACAGTAGTGAATAAGGGGGTGCCAGGATGTCGTAGTAATATCTTCTATTGGACCAACTTCAGTTGGCAAGAGATAAGCTTTCTTGAGCCACACAGAAGGAGGAGGAGAGCTCTGTGTGAATGGAAAGGCTTCTCTCTCTCACCAAAGGAAGTTGGTCCAATAAAAGAGATTCCTTTCCCCATCTTGTCTCTCTCAGGAGTTAGGCAGTTAAGAAGAGTCTCAAAATCAGTGGGGTGTGAATGCTTAGGTGAGCTGTTATTGAGTGAGGAGTTGGAGCGCCGCCTGCTTTAAAATCATGAGGTTTTTACAGTTAAGAGAAACAATCAATCAGTCACCTATCTATCTTTTGGAAAGGAGAGTCGAGGGGAGTGGAGAGAGTCATCTATGCGCCGAGCTATTTGGGAAGCCATTTTGAGATGTGCAGTGTCTCTCTCCCACACTCCCCACGTATAAAGTTGTTTTGGAGGATGAGCCATATTGAGGGGAAAGGGGTATCCCTCGCCAATGAAAGGAGCTGCTTCAAGGGAAGGGAAGCCATTTTGGAGATGAAGGAGGTGCACCCTACATGGAGAGCAGCTTCAAGGGAGTGGGGTGGAGGCACATTCTCTAAGCACTCAGGAGTGGCAGTAAACATGTACTCAAAGAGAACTAGTATCAAAGCCCTGCCATGGGGCCTAGCACACCAGACCCTAGACTTACAATTAGGAGCTGTGAGTTCCAATCCTGGCTCTGCCGATAATGTGATGTTGGGCAGGTCATTTTGCCTTTCTACACCTCCGCTTCCCCTCCCACCCTTCATTTATTAGCCTGTAAGATCTCTGCCACAGAGACTGCCTTTTACAATATGTACTGTCAGTGCCTGGCACGCTGGAGCCCTGATCTTACTGTGCAAATAACAGAGGCAGGTATTTTTTTCTCCTTCAGTCTGCCTGTTTGTTCTGGTCTAGCTCGGATTTTTCCCTAGTGCCCATCCTTGTGACAGTCTGCTGTACTTATAACGGGTGTTCACCTCTGGCATAACTCATGGTGGTGATGTGGTCCATTATTATGAGAAGCAGCAATAACGCTGTATCTTCGTCTTAAATGCTATAATCTCCTTCCAAGGTAAGGAGATGTCAACCTTGCTCGCAGGGCTGGGATTGTTATTTTAGCCAGTCTATTGCAGGCTTGCCTGACTGAGCTAATATTTAATAGTTTTTAGATGAAGACTCATACCTGGGAATAGTCTGATTAATCCTGGAAGCTCCACTAAGAAGACCATTCCTTGGACTGGAAAAGTCTTGCATTTTCTTTCCTTGCCCAGGCAGTAGTGAACTACATCAAGCAATTATGGGCCTTTTCCTAGCAGAGGGAAAATCCTGCTTTTCTAACAGACACATGCATCACCTCTTCCATGTGTAAGTTTTGTAACTGAGGCCACCATAGAATGAGAAAAATCATATCTGAGAATTATGACTGAGAATTCAATGAACTCTGTGGAAGCCAGATAGTAACTTTTTAGCCTGCGTCATTCATTTTGAAGTAGGACTCTTAAGTTATGTCTACACTTCAGAGCTGGGGGTGTAATTCCCACCTGGCATAGACATACTCCCTCTAGCTGTCATCCATCTAGTACACTAAAAATAGTATTGTAGCCATGGTAACATGAGCAGCTACATGAGCTAACTGCCCTATGTACCTACAGGGTCAAGGTGGGTTTGTACTCAAGGCGGCTAGCTGCTGTCTCTCTTACCATGGCTACGCTGCTATTTTTAGGATGCTAGCTCCATGAGTGACAGGGAGTAGATATATGCGACCTGGGAATCACATCCCTAGTGCCAAGTGTAGACATTGCCCCAGCTATAATATTTCACTGAAGTAGGAGGGGGGGGTATATTTAACAAGGGGGAGGGTGGTTTTGTCATTAAAGCACTAGTCAGGAGACTTGGGTTCAAATCCTGCTTCTGCTGCAGACCTATTTTGTGGCAGAAGACAAATCACTTCGTCTCTCTTGCCTATCTGTGAAATGGAGATTATAACACTTTTTGCTGCCAAAAATCATCGACATGGCTTCTTGAAATTCATGAAAACAGTTTGCATTCTTTGAAAATTTCTGGTATTTCACAGAAACGAACATTTTGATTCAGTTTGAAATGAAAACGTTTGGTTTGTGTGTTCAAATTAAAATTAAAGATTTGGATTTTCATTCTCCTGGCACGTCTCTTTCCCTGCCGTCCAGTTATATCCTGTGAGGAAAGGAGGAGGGAGGAGGCAAGAAAGCAGTGGGAGAAAAAACAAAAAAAGGAAACCAAACCCCATCACTTTTAGTTTTGATTCAAATGTAAACAAAACATTGAAAAATTCAATGAAAATTTTCAAATGCCATAAAGTTTTCTTTTCCTTTGAAATTATTCATGGAAACTGTGGTTAGATGTTCAGCTGCGTGGGTGTTGCTCCCTGTGTGCTGCCTCAGCTCTGCACAGACAACCAGCACAGCAAACCTTGAGCGAACCGCCCAATGACCACAAGATCCGTTAAGGTAAGAAGGTCAAGTTTATTGTCGACAAAGCATGGTAATAGCACCTGGCAGAGTCTATGAGGATACTAAGGCCTGGTCTACACTACGCGTTTAAATCGATTTAAACAGCGTTAAATCGATTTAGCGCTGTACCCGTCCACACTACAACGCTCTTTTAATATCGAAATAAAGGGCTCTTTAAATCGATTTCTGTACTCCTCCCCGACGAGAGGAGTAGCGCTAAAATCGATGTAAACATATCGGATTAGGGTTAGTGTGGCCGCAAATCGACGTTATTGGCCTCCAGGCGGTATCACACAGTGCACCACTGACCGCTCTGGACAGCAATCTGAACTCAGATGCAGTGGGCAGGTAAACAGGAAAAGCCCCATGAACTTTTGAATTATATTTCCTGTTTGCCCAGCATGGAGCTCTGATCAGCACGGGTGGGATGCATGATTCTGTGTAAGAGATGGTGAACATCATAATGCTCAATTTTCTTCGCCCCCTCCCAAAAAATTAAAATCCACTGTTGGTGGAGTGTCTGAGGTCCTGATCTGCACTGAGCTGTGCACCTCACTCATAACAAACGCAGTGGCATGAAGATCCAAGTTGACAATTTCAGCTCCATCAAGTTCCTTCCCCACTTCTGATTTATGTAAATGTGGTACCTGCATGGACACTTCTAAGCTAATTACTGCTTAGATTCTGGCACATTCTGCCACATCAGAAGTCAGTGTCTGAGCACTTACTGTCACCAAAAACTCTCCTCCCTGGGTGCCTTGACGGACTATCACCATTCTGGTGAACACAATCCAATCCCTTGACTTTAAAACAAGAGAAATTAACCATTCCCCCTCCTTCCCAACAATTCCTGTGTAGAACACAGATCCAATCCTTGTCTTATAAACAAGGAGAAATTAACATTTCCCTCTTTCCCCACCAGTCCGTGTGAGTCCAGATCATCCCTCTGTCTTAAAACAAGAGAAATTAACCATTCCCCTCCTTTCCCCACACGTCCTGGTAGCCAGATCCAATCCCCTTGCTTAAAACAAGGAAAATCATCAGTTCTTAAAAAAGACAGGGTAAAAATCATCTCTGTAAAATCAGCATGGAAAATACTTTTTACAGGGTAATCAAATTCTATAGAGAGAGGTTCAAAGTTACAGCAAACAGACGGAAATATCCTCTCATGAAAAAGACATAAACTGAGAAAACAAAAATAAACTAATCCTGCCTTCCTGGCTGTTACTTACAATTTGAAAGAGAGAGACGGTTAGAAAGATTTGAAGCTGGATTGATGTCTGTGTCCTCTTAGTCCCAAGAGCGAACAACCCCCAAAACAAAGAGCACAAACAAAGACTTCCCTCCACCAAGATTTGGAAGTATCTTGTCCCCCTATTGGTCCTCTAGTCAGGTGTCAGCCAGGTTTACTGAGCTTCTTAACCCTTTACAGGTAAAAGAGGCATTAACCCTTAACTATCTGTTTATGACAGGCTCAAAGGGGAGTGCTTCAGAAAGTTATGAGCAAGGAACAACGGCTTTATATCTGAAACCATGCTGCAAACTTAACTCCAGCACTCACTGTTTCAGCTTTCTCGGCTTTTGTGGGCTGGCTTTCATCTTTAAGACAAAAGAATTCTTCTGTTCTCTGATTTTCTTACATGCAATGGCTCAGTGTAATTTACCACAGGCCCTGCTTGATACGCATTCAGCTCTGGGTGAAAGGCTGCAGCTTCAATTTTTTATGAGCGAGATCATGCTGAGTTTGTCTGTTAGGATAAAAGAACAAAAGGATGGAGAAGTGGGAGACCCCATTTGTGTCAGAAGTTCTCCTTGAAGATAAGAAATCTTACAAATAAGCAGCTTACTGCTGCCTTTTTCATCTGTTGGCTCTGTTTCCGAGGCAGGTAAATACACTATGTATGTAAAATACACAGGTAGGCTTACAGGTTTTAGGTGTGTGGTCCTCCCACAGAGGGAAGGACCTGGGTGCTATATTCTTAGATATAAAAATAGCTCAAAACCTAAAACCCCTGAATTAAAAAAACAAAACAAAAAAACAGGTTGCTAAGTGACAACAGATCAGCATGACTGGGAAGATACTGCACCGCACCTTGGCTCGTACACGCACTGGCACAGTCCTCTCCAGGGTTTATGCCAGGTATGTAGTCAGATGTGGAAGGGTGTGTGCTGGGGGGCAGGGGAGGAGGAACAACTGTAGCATTCAGCACTACTGGCATTCTTGGCTGCAGAGCAGCCCATGGGCAGCCATCGGGAACTTCTGTAAATCAGAGCAGTCGTTGGGTGAGGGGGGCTATGTTCATCCTTGGTGCAGGTGTAATCCATGTGACCCAAAGGTGGTGTAAAGCGACCCCTCTGCCCCACCCCCATTAGCCTTCTGTGCTGTGCCTGTCAGAAGATGCAGCACAGAATCTATCCATTGTGTTTCTGTTTATCATGTGGCTGGTGTCATCTTGATAATGTCTTTAATGTTTCGTTTCATGGTTGTGAAGGGTTTGGGTTCTGTAAATGATACGGTAAGTGGCTACATGGCCATTACTTAGCAAGAGTGTGTGTGTGTGTGTATATTTTTCCAGGATTGGTTTTGGTGGGTTTTTTTGTTTTTGTTACAAATTTCATTTGTTATGTTGTATATGAAGACGTATTTTAAATTAGTAGGCTGGAGCGAGGGGCACTGGGCGAGCTAATAACGGCTGGAGACCAACCTCTACTTTTCCCTCGTCAATTACGGTAGTGCCCAGAGCTAGGCACTGTACATAGACTGAGTGAGAGCCAATCCCTGCCCAGGAAGGCTTACAGTCTAAAAAGACAAAAATGATGTAAGAAGTAATGATGTTTACATCTATGGAACTGGTTCTTTGGGGCCCTCCACCTCATGCAGTCATTTGCACCTGCGCAAAGCAAGCAGGACATTCACAAATACCTCACATGGAGCAAGGCAACATAGAATTATGCCTGAAATCACCAGGTGAATTAAGTTACTTGCGCAAGGTCACAAACTGAGGCCTTAGTAGAGCTGGGAATTAAATGTGGGTCTGCACAGTTCCAGTCTAATGCCTTAACCACAAGACAGTTTTTCCTTCTACCCTTGAAAACAGCTGGTGGCATGAGCCAGTATCAGGACCTAATTCACCTACCTATTGGCATTTATAAAGCACTTCTCACTGTGGTGTTTTTAGCATTGGTTAAGGACAAGTGAGGCTGAGGAATCAGTAAAATCCATGTCCTGTGTATTTTCGGTGTTGTTGGGGAGTGTTATTTTATTGAACTGAGAGAAGGGAACATTGGAAACTTCAGAGAAATTAGAAAATGTTCATGCCTTGCTTTTTGTAACCTCAAAAATCCTTACATTGTTCAACATTTTGGAGCAAATTCTAGTAGTCAGTGTGGTTTAGCCTTTAAAAAAAAAAAAAATCAGGAAGATTCTGTTTCTGCCTCTGTCCCTAACTTCTTTTGGTATGTTGCTAATGGCACCTGGGCCAGTTTCTGATGCCAGGTATGCCAGTGGAAATATGGAGTATCTCCCACTGACTTCAATGGAATTCATTTGGATTTACACTGGAGTAACTGAGATCAGAATCTGGCCCTCTGTGTCAAAGTTGACCTGTTTGGAAAATGGGAAGTAATATCATCCCTCCCTAGGGACAGCGGTGTTTATTCCATGAGGATTGTGAAATGTAGGCATTTATTAAGGCTGGGCTTTTCAAAGGGGCCTAATGAGTTAGGGACCCAACTCCCATAAAAATCTCTGAGGCTCTCTTGAGTGGAAGACATGCGTTGGCCCTAGAACTCAGCACCAGTCTCCATTCTCTATATGGTCCTTTCAGCAGGAATGCAGAAGTAAGTGCAGAAGTCACCTTCCCAGATCCTGATATTTTCTTTCAAAGTGGAGAAGGAACCTGAACCAATGGATACCAAAAATATTCTGTCCCCATGATATTTCCCCATTTAGCTTGATGAATTTAGAATCATGACTCATCTTCAACTTAAGACATCTTACTATTCCTGCCCTGGGGAGCTGCCATAAATTTTGTATATGTGCAACCAAAAGGCTTTGATCTGTGGACCATTCCAGAAAGCGTGTGTGCGCAGAAACAAGGACTGTTCAATTTCATTTAGCTGGTGATTGCTGGGGTAGAAGAAGCGTGTGATTCCTTCTCTTTGGAATTCAGGAATTGCTGTAGAATCCTCTTCTGTTGTCTGAAACTCTGCTTCCCATTCTGCTTTGATGTGCTGTGACTTCTGTCTCTCAGAGCTTAATTTAGAGCTGTTCAAAGAATGTTTAGATCTCCTTTTAGATTCAGTCGATTTTGTTCTGAGATTTCACGCATTTTTCCTTTGAGACGTAGGAAGTAGGTGGGAGTGAGTGGGTGCTACTAGGATAGAATGATGCCTTCTGCCTCTCGGTTGCTAGTCTGAACTCAGTTCAAAGTCACCTTGATGTCAATGATTGCTATTCTTTGGTGGCTGTGCAGTGGCCTATGTGAAATAGGTCAGTCACCTCAATCCATATGCGGCAACATGTGTACATCACAAGAATCACCATGTTAGCTAGCACCCACTTGACTTTTTTTTTTGGCCAGCAATCTCAACAGCAAACCAAACACTAAATGAGGCCTGGAGACTGAACTACCCAATACTCCCTAGAACTGCTACTTCCAGGCGAGGCTTATTGGTAGGACAGTGTGAAGAAGCTTGCACTATATTACCCATCGTCCACCTGTTCTTCAGGTAGAGGCAGGGCCGGCACTATCATTTAGGCAGCCTAGGCAATCGCCTAGGGCACCAGGATTATTCGGAGGGGTGGCATTTTGCCGGGGGACGGCAGGCAGCTCCGGTTGACCTGCTGCAGGCATGCCTGCGGAGGGTCCGTTGGTCTGCTGCTCCGGTGGAGCTGCCACAGGCATGCCTGCAGACAGTCAGCTGCTTGCATGGCTCCGGTGGACCACCCGCAGGCATGACTGCGGCAGCTCCACCGGAGCCACGGGATCAGCACAGCGGGCAGCGAAATGGCCGTGCACCTAGGGCGCCAGAAACCCTAGCGCCGGTCCTGGGTAGAGGGTTTCATAGACTTAAAGGTCAGAAGGGACCACCATGATCATCTAGTCTGACCTCCTGCACAATGCAGGCAACAGAATCTCACTCACCCACTCCTGCAACAAACCCCCAACCCATGTCTGAGTCACTGAAGTCCTCAAATCGGGGTTCGAAGACCTCAAGCTGTAGAGAATCCCCCAGCAAGTGACCCATGCTGCAGAGGAAGGTGAAGAACCTCCAGGGCCTCTGCCAATCTGCCCTGGAGGAAAATTCATTCCCCAGCCAGAACAAGCCTGGAGGGAGGCAGCTTGCTGTGGCAGGTAGTGTATCAGACTTGGGTAGAGAAGATCTAGGTTCTAGTCTTGGCTCTGCTATTAACTTGGCATTTGATCTCAGTACATTTTGGGTGGATTTTCAAAAATGCTGGCTTGACTCTGCTCCCACTAAAGTCAAGGGAGAGCTTCAAAAGCATTCACTGTTTGCCTAACTCTGCTGTCAGTAAAGTCCATGGTAAAATACTCCATTGTCTTCAGTGGGAGCAGAGTTAGGCCAATAGTGAGCACTTCTGGAAAGCCCCTTCTTGCCTCCACCTGGGTCAAATAATCTTGTACATTTCATGAGCCTTAAACTCAACCCTCCCCCCCCCCCGCCCCCCAAAAAATCTGTCTAGAAGCTTATTTTTGAGGGGGATACAGGTTACACTGCCCTTTGATTTAGAAAAAGAAGGCTCAAAATGAAGATATGGTTGTCTCAATCACCTTTGAGATGTTGTTTTGTCCTTAGAAAAGTCATGTTCAATACAACTCTTCTAGCCTGACTCAAAAGCAAGAACTTCACAGATTATATTTTCAAAACTCATGGGCAAGCAATTTTGCTCTGGCTCTATGAGTAGAGGTAATATGTTGACAGGTGAATCTACAAAGATGTACACACAACCCCCCACTAGTGTTTACAAATTAAAATGATTGCATCCCTATCCCTACCATTTACACATGTAACTACTTAGGCTTCTCATAAATGGTGGGGAAGGATGGTCTTGTGATGAAGGCACAAATCTCTTGAAATGGTTCATCATACTGATGATGAATAAGTAAACCTCAAGACATCCTATATATGGTTCCATCTACAGGTCCTAGAACTGAAAAAAAAAAAATTAAAATTTCTTATTAAAATCATGCCTGAATTGCCATTGCAGCTGTCCATCAAAACAAAGTAAAGCATAGGAACAATTTCTGCCTATAACAGCACTAACGTTGTGTTCAGTTGGCGTCTTGTATAAAAGGTTACAGATGATGTCGCTTTTATCATTACAAGTGAAGTGTAACCCCTGGATGTGACTTTTTTTTTTTCCAAATCATCATTCAGAGCTGGAAGATAATCTTTCATGGTCATGTATGTATCAAGAACTTTTTCATTCATAAGAAGCAAAATAAATAGCTGCTCTGTCTCTTACCCATGGGATCTCATCTCCTGATCCTTGAACTATTAGAGGTGTTAGCAGTTCAAATGAATGGTTAGAGTCCTACAGTGTTGGCAAAAATGTAAATACCTTTATGAAATCTATGCCTGCAGCTGTATTGCCTGGGGCTGTGTCTGCATCAGATCTCATAAGCAAAGCGCAGTTGGGCCTGTTGTCATTTGGAGGTGAGACTTCCAGTAAAACACAGGTGCTGCAGCCCTGTGAAACTCTTCAAAAAATGTACTGACCTAGCCAGAAAAATGACTTGTCTGCCCTTTATCAGGATGGCTGCCTAGGAAAAAAAATTGAATATTTTTTCCTAAACTGACTTATCAAGCAAGGGAGGAATTTTGCATATTGCTCATGAGTGGGACTTCGCGAAGCTGTGTTGGTGCTCCGGTGGCTATATGCCGCTGTGGTGACGTGGGAGCTGTCAAAGCCAACCAGCAGGCGGGGGGAGGAGGAGATTTCCCAAGCTTAGGCTTTGCATTGGGCTACTGTAAGCTGGGGGCCATAGCAACTGGCACAGTGGGGATTCTGAGTGGTGCTCCTGCCCACAGGCTGCTCAGGATGGGGCTGCTGTAACTTAGAGCAACCCCCAAGATGTCTGGAGGCTATTTTGGTCTCTAAAGCAGCCCAGAGTTGAGAGGGCCCAAAACTGCCTTAGTCTTCCCCATCCCTGCAGGCATGGTAGGGTCACCTGTCCAGGCCACCACTCCTGCATTCCCAGTGCCTGGACTCGATGTCACGCTTTGAGTGGGCCACAGGAATGGGCTACTAGAATTGTGGGGCTCTGCTGCCGGCGGTCACTGTGGCACCTGCTCCCCCTGCTGGCTCTGAGCAGGGAAAATGCAGCTGGCAGGAGTAAGTGAGCAGCAGCTAGTGGAGGGGGAAATAGGGACATGGCCATTACTGGCTCCAGAAACCTGCCAGCCTGCGCCCAGGCCAGAGACCCTTTACCCACCTGCCCCCATTGTCCTCCTGGGAGCCTCCAGAGACCCACTTTTCTCCACCAAGCTACACTACTACCAACCCTAGGTACTGCCTAGGCTCCCCCCCGCACCACCCCCCCACATGAGCTATTCATTGCTTCCCTCAGCCACTAAGCTTGCTTAATCTCCTCCCCTCCCCACATCCTGTACAGCCCACAAACCTAGCTCTCCCCAGCCACCTCCATGCACCTGCTCCATCCAGCAACCCCCCAACTACACCCATCTTTTGCCTGGACACTCCTCACAAACACAGCTCCCCTGACAGTGCCCTCCCACTCCCTAGCCACCTGCTACAGCTTCCAGGTTTGGGGCAGCTCTACGCCTTGACCTCGCAACTGTTTGGGGCAGAGAGTATTGACCTTTAAGTTTATGGCCACATACAACTTATGTGCAAATATCCAGATTATTTCATGGGATATTTTGCACATTTATAAATAATTGGAATGAAAAGTCCCATGGAGTGGCACAAAACGTGGCAGGTATGTGCTCAGGCTGCCAGTTTTGTACTGGGCCTTGAAGGTGGTAAACCACAAAATCTCACCCAGGCTCTACAGTATGTTGAGATCCTTTTGGGCAGTGTTGCCTGACGGATAGAGCGCTAGGCTGGGACTCAACACCTGGGTTCTGTTCACAGCTTTGCCACTGCCATGCTGGGTGACTTTGGGCAAATCACTTTGTGCCTCAGTTTCCCCCCTCCGTGAAGTGGGAATAATGATACTGCCCTTTTGTGTAAAGTGCTTTGAGATCTATGGAGGAAAGGTGCTCTGTAAGAACTAGGTGGTGGTAGTAGCAGTATTTGGGATGAACAGTGCTGTATAAACACTAGGTGTTGCTAGTCATCACTTTCATTCTTCTAAAGTTGTCCAGCAGGAATTAAAACTAACACTGTGCACCTGTGCGGAAGCACTCCTTAGTGTTGAATGGTGCACAAAATGCCACAAAAGCAGGTATTTACATCCTGTTTGAGGAATAGCCACCTAAGCATTCCAACTGCGCATTAAATAGTCTGTATTTTTAACTGGGGGATCGCAAAGCACTTTAGAAGCATTAATTAATTAAGCCTTGCAACTCCAGTGTGAGGTAGGTGTGTAAATAACATTACTATTTCCATTTTACAGGTGGGGAAACAGAGACAGTGAAGTTCAGTAACTTAACCAAGGTGTCACAGATTCAGTGGCAAAGATGGGAGTAAACCTAGGTGCCCTCACTTCTGTGCCTATGCCCTGACCATAGACAGCACTGTCCTCTGAATGCATTGCCATGTTTTGAAGTCGCTGTCTGATCATGAGCTGCACGGGGAGGGGAGAACAGGAACGGTGCTTCATTGGGAAGCTGGGCATCAGGATCTCATTGATAGACACTTTAACACCCCCCTCGATGCTGCGAGAGCAGTGCCAGGGGTACTAGAGTAAAGAAGAATCAGGTCCTCAAAGCTGAAAAGCTTTAGATGGAGTAGAAGGGTGCATGCGGGGGCAGGGCCAGATTAAGACCTTTAGAGGCCTTAAGCACTGAAAAGATTATGGTGCACCCCCATACGTAATTCAAAATAAAAGCAATGATAGAATATATCAATAATAAAACATAAATTTATTGCAATACATGACAGGATCTGATTTCCTCGCATTATTTTGATCTACGCTAGTAGGACGCCCCCTGGTGTAGATGGGGATAAGTAATAAAAAAGAGGAACAGAAAAATGGGGGAAGAGTGTGTAGTGGAGTGTAAGGAAGTCTAACAAAGTTCTGATTTTTCCCATGATGACTATGTCCATGCTTTTTTGAAATATCAAATATCACATTGTGGAAGTAGAAAAAGAACTGACAGGGATTTGCAGGGGATTTTAATGCATAACAGTATATGTTAGCAAGAGGTAGGCTAACTGTAATGCTAATAACTCAATAACTGTTTAAAAAAACCCTCTTTTTTGGTGCCCCCTGCTTTGTTGGTGCCCTAAGCACGTGCTTAGTCTGCCTATTGGGTAATCCAGCCCTGCAGGAGGTGCGTGAGACTCGTAGGGATGGAGCGGTGTAATATAACTAGGTCAGATGACAGTGGTAGATGGCACTGTGTATTTCTCATTCTCAGTAACAGAACTGCATTCTGTGTTGCAGTCTGCAGCAGCAAGATAATGAACTGATGTTTATCTTCATGGCTGCCCTTGAGAAGGGCCTCTGCAGCAGGCACCTTACAATTTACACTGATTTTTAAGGCATGTGCCCCTCCCTCTGGTATGTGTGGGAAATGCCCGTAAATAATGGGCCAGATCCTGCTCCCACTGGCATGAATGGCAAAGCTGCCCACGAGGCTCTGCCTGCATGGAGGCACAAAAGCAGGTGAAGGCTTGGGGGTGGGGAGAAGTCAGTGAACAAGGTGGTGATTGGCACCATAGTAAAAGACAGTTTCTGCCTCCAGAGAAATGACAGGCTCAATAGATAAGACAGACAAAGGGTGGCAGGCGAAATTATTCACTCTCTCTCCCCTTAGGGAAAGGGGGAATGTGAGTGTGTTTACACGGATTGTATTTTAAACAGAAGCAAATCCAGCTCACCAATTCCACCCCTCCCCCATCACAATTAGCCCTTAAGAACACTTATCAGTGAAAAAACCCCCACCTAGACCAACGGTCATTGTGGCAGGGCCACCCAGAGGACTCAGGGGGCCTGGGGCAAAGCAATTTTGGGAGCCTCTTCCATAAAAACAAGTTGCAATACTATATTCTCATGGGGGGCCTGGGGCAAACTGCCGCACTTGCCCACATTGTGGCCCAGGTCCCACAAGCCCATGGTTTGCAGCATACCCTCCAGGTCAGTAGGTTTGGGTATTTCAAACCACAATGGTGAGTGCAGCAGCCACTGGACTTCTATGATGACATAACAGCTCCTCTGTCCCAGCTGTGAGGTTTTAAATCTCTCGCATGCGTATGCCTGGTCCTTGGTTTGTTTTTAAAGCCTATTGTAATGATTGAAATGGAGACTGTCAGTGGCTCCTAAGGTAAGATCATTTGTGAGGAATTATTCTCTCTTTATTTTTTATTTTATTTTAAGTAGTTTTGATCAAAAAAGACATTCCCACCCACTGATAAAAGCCAGAGGTTTTAGTGCAAAAGCTCTGAGCCTGCTTGAGGTGCGTTTTGATCCGAGGCCCTTCCCACAATGTACTGCCTGTGCTGTAACAGGGCTCACAGGGATGAGAGCAGGAGCTTTACCGTTGCATCTCCTGGCTTTAGCCACAAGCTTCATGCCATATAGCGATGGTTTGTCTGTCAGTTTCTCTCTGTGCATCAGACATGCTGTACTCCTGTCCAGTTTCATGATACTACATGTTCCAAAAGATTTGTCATGTGCCTGTGCCTGAAATATATGTCAGTGCTGTGGATTCCAATGTTAAAAGTATTCTCTGCCTCCTGAGTACACTTTCCTTTGGACAGATAGCTCCCTGTCTCCATAAACCAGCGACCTCAGGAAAGATCATAGAGCATTCTCCCACCTCCCTACCCTTTACACGGTAGAGTCCATTTCAGAGCTTTATAGATTCACTTAACTGGATTTGTGTCAAGAAATGTCGTTTTTTCTTAAGAGCTGAACTATGTGCTTGGCATTTTAAAATTATGCAGCTCAGTTACTCCTATAAATAACTATCATATTCAGAAAAGCTAATGTCTGCCTTGCTTCTGTGAATGCCTTCAGTAATTAATCCTTAGCCTCTGTACTGATTTGTTTTCTGCTACATTTTCCTGCTTTGGATGCTAATTGTGTGCAGCGTTAGGAAGGGAGGGTCTCTAGTTCTCTAATAAGCCTTTATTGGTTTTTGTTCCTCTAATCTTTCTTCCCATTTGATTAAAATGAGTTTTTTTCATTTTTCCATAATAAATAATATGTAATCTCTGGCTAGCTAGGATTTAAAGTAATTTGACTTTATTTTATGTGCTTAAAGCTAAGCATATGCTTAAGTGCTTCACTGAATCAGAGACTAAAAGATAGTTGTTCAATTTCCTAATATAAACTTACCAGGTAATACTTTCAGAAGTGCCTAAGTCATTTTTGAAAATGGGACTGTGCTGCAATCACTTTTGAATTCCAAGCACACAGTTCAACTCCTTGGGACTAAAGAGTTGAAATGCTGAATGCCAAAGTCAGTGCTGAAAATGGGACTGGTGCCTCTTCTGGCTTAGATGCTTTGAAAATATTATCCACTCCCTTTGTAGTACTGCAACATTAGGGTTATTATCGAGCTCAGTGTTCCCCAATACGGTGCCCATGAGCGCCATGGCACCCACTGGGGCATCTATGTGCGCCTGCGTACTGGCCAGCGGACAAGCATCTGCCAAAATGCTGCCAAAAAGCGGCATTACCAAGAGGCATCGCCACCGAAATGCCACTGATTTTTGGCGGTAACGCCTCTTGATGTTGCCACTTCTCGGTGGTTTTTCGGCGGATGCTTGTCCGCCAGCCACAGTCCTCGGTGGCTCGTCATCTGGTGCCCGCCACCCTGAAAAGTTTGGGGACCACTGGTCTAGCTGTTAAAACATTATCAAAGAGAGTCATGGAAGTGGGTGAGCTGGTTCTGATGCTGTTTTCCTGAACTGATATTCCATATCTTCCTATTGTAGCATCTGCTAGCTTGTCTCTTTCAGCAGAAGAGGGAGTTTGCAAGCAATTGATGTATAGTTAATGCAGCCTTGGCTTCTTACCATCCCACAGGAAAGATCACATGACATTACTCATTATTTTAAAACATGTTTTACAGATTATCAATGGCAACATTGTAAATGCATAATTGAGTTGTCTCTCAACTCCTATTTTTATAACTTCTGTGTTTTGCCCCTTGGAGAGAGAATTGCAGTTTCCTCCATGTAACTAGGTTATGTTTGATTCTTGGCAGTGCGTGGATTGATGTTATCTGCCACAGTGTTTTGTAATCCTCTGTTAAGAAAGATGTTCAGGTATTTCATCTGTTTCAGGAGCCAGCAGAGTCAATACTTGTCCATTTTGGCATAGGGTAGAATGGTGAAAGCACTAACATTTTTATCCAGCTTATTTTAGAACTAGGTAACGATCCCAATGTGTAATGTTCATTACATTCATTATGTAATGTTCAGGTTTAGCCAATAGTAAATGCCTATTAACTGGACAAGGTGGGGACAGATTTTTCAGAAGAGCCCAGGGTCCGAAGTTTAGGAGATCAGTACCCACAAAAGAGGCCAGATTTGTTTCAAAAGAGCTCCGCTTCCATTCAGGCAACTACTTAAGGGCCAGGGATAAAATCTTGGGCCCACTGGAGTCAGTAGGAATTTTGAACTGGACTTCAGTGGAACCTGGATTTCACCCCAGGTTTTTGCAAATGCTTGGCACCCATCCCAGTGGACACAACACCAGATTACTTAGTCCTGCCTTGAGTGCAGGGGACTGGACTAGATGGCCTCTCGAGGTCCCTTCCACTTCTATGAATTTATGACTCTAAGAGCCTCATTCCCAATGTACTCAGCTCATTTGAAAATCAGGCCTTGATCATGAGCGCTCAGCCCCCTGAAATATATGGTCCTAATGTTTTAGGCTATTCACCTCCAATCCACTCCATTTTTAAAGGACTCACCTGATCTGGTTTATGCTGCTTCTCCAGGTGTGTGACATGATAGCCCTATGTCTGCAGCTCAAAATTGCATGGATGTTTTTTGTTGCCATATCATATTGCAAGCTCAGAATATTTTAGTTGCTGTCAATGATCATCCCTCAGCCTTCTTCCAGGCTGCTGCTTCCCAGGTTTCTTTTCCCCATTGAATATCCCTATCTGGGGCTATTTTCCCCGATGCATTACCTTGCTTTTTGTTTTCAGACTAAATCTCATTTTATTCTTCATTATGTATGTTCCTATCCTGCCCAAGTTCCTTTGCGTTTCTCTGTCCTCCTTGCTGTTAAAACACCTCCAAATTTAGCATCTTCTATAGTTTATAATTCATATGTCATTTAATTTTGTTCTAGATTGTTAACAAAGATGTTAAAACAAAAACACTTTGTCTATTGATTGTGGAATATTCCCATAAATAGCATCTGCACACATGCACAACATAACTCAGAGCCTGGCAAGTCACTGGCTTCTGGTTTGCATATTAGGAAAGATCCTGGAAATTAAACTCTCTCTCATCCTCTCCCACTTCCCTTTCCTTGTTTACCACTGTTCTCCTCTTTGCTCTTTGCACAATGTCACTACTATTGGTGCAAGAATGTTCTCTCAGCTTCTGCCATGTGTAACAGCTGGCTGACATCTCTCCATCTCAGCAGCTCCCCTGTCTCCCCTCTTGGTATGTCCCTTAAGGAAGCCTCTCCCTCTGCTACCTTATAAAGGCATTTGTACACAATACACTCTAGACAGGCTGTGATCTTAGTGTTGCCGTCTTTCTAATTGCTGGTAACTGGACCCTCCCAAGGTTCCTCCCCCTGCCCCATCGCTTCCTCCTTCCAGCGCCCTGCCCCACCTCTTTTCCCAAGGCTCCACCCCTGTTGCTTGCACTTCTTCCAATCCTCCACTGTTGCTCCCTGGATCCTCTCTAGGAACCTGTCTACAGGTAGGAGGCTGCCCCGGCTGAGCAGCAGCTGGCATGGGCTCATGATCTGGCGCTTCCTCCCATCCCATGAAAACCGGACTTTTGGTTCAGAAGCCATCTAGGGCAACCCTATGTGATCCTGCAATTGGTTTGAAATCCTGTGATTTGTCACTGTACTTGTGCACTGACTTATACCCGTGTGGGTGTAAGGCTCCATCTGCAAGGACAGCATGGCAGAAGTGTAGCCCAAAGCCCCACTGCCGTAATCTAGCACTAATTTCTTCCATTAGCATCAAGTCTGTGTACTATAGTAGCTTTAAAACAGTGCTGTAAAAAGACACAGGGCTAAATCCACAAAGAGACCGTGGGCTCAGCATTGCGGTGTCTGATCGGCTTAGGTGCCAGTGGAATCCACAGCTCCAGCTTGAGGCACTCAGGTTCCTGTACAATGCATTGGGTGAGCTAGGTGCCTAACGCAGATGCCAGCATGTTGAGCAGGAATCTGCCTAAACTAGCTAGTAGGAAATACTAAGCCCTTTTGAGGGGCAGGGCCTAAGCCACCAACCTTGGGCTAGTGAGTGAGGTAAGATTTACTCCGTAGCCCAGTGGTTCGTGCACTTGCACTCCTGGGGGAAACCCAGGTTCTAGTCCCTGCTCCAAGGAATGTTTAAGTAGCTTATATAGCTTATATAAAGTGGGAGAACTGGAGAGAGACTTGCCCTATAGTCCAGTGATTAGGGCACTCAGGTGGGTTTGGGTACCTGCTTAGGCAGAGTGTTTGTGTTTCCCACATCTCAGGTGCTGTAACCACTGGGGTGCAAGGGGTTGTCTTTTGTGTGGGTTAGGCATGCTTGGAGCACGCCTACTAGATCAGGCCCTGCAGGTGAATTAGTTGGGGGGTGCCTAGTTTGAGAATCTCCCCGGGGTTTAGGTGTGAGGTGCGGAGCAGCTGAGGACACAGGCAGCTCTGCACATGCCCACTAGCAGAAATGTAGGCACTTGGGGGACTTAACTAGTGGAAATTTAGGAGCCTAGAGAATTTAGTGTTAGGTGGCAACTTCATGGAGGTTTTGAGGATCTAAATTTTGAATGCAGGTATCTAAACTAGCAAGTAAGTACTTAAAACTATGTGTGGACTTAGCCCAACATCCCTGTCTAAGAGGAAAGAGCTGTCACGATTCCTCAAAAAAAGAGAGGAAATAAAATAAATAGAGGGCCCGAGGATTCCAACTGAAACTGCATCCTAGTAGCTTATATTCGCGGTCATTTTTCCCCTCTGAAAATCTAGACTGAAAGAAAACCAAACAAAGGCAGCACTAGATCACAGCGTTTAAACACTTCAGAGCAAAGAGCTGTTTGCACAGGGCCTGCAGTCTCGCCTCTCAACATAAAAGTGCTCATTTTAATTGGCTGAAATAGGCTACCATGCCTTTGAAATGCAATCACAGGTGGACGGCCCCTGAACTGCTTCACCACAATGAAAGCACAAGAAACTGGCTACTGTTCCCCTGGCTAAGCTGGGCTCAAAGTGGCCTGCACATATTCAACAATAAGTGGAGACAATTGGTATGTGCCATGATCGGGAGGAAGACTGACTGACTGATAGATGATGATGATGAAAGATAATGGAGCAAATATTAAGAAATCAATTTGCAAACACCTAGAAGATAATGTGCTGATAATTAAGAATCAGCAAGGATTTATCAAGAACAAATTGTGTCAAACCAACCTGATAGCTTTCTTTGACAGGGTAACAAGCCTTGTGGATGGGGGGAAGCAGTAGATGTGGTATATCTGGACTTTAGTAAGGCTTTTGATACGGTCTCACATGACCTTCTCATAAAAAACCAAGGGAAATGCAACCTAGATGGAGCTACTATAAGGTGGGGCATAACTGGTTGGAAAATCATTTCCAGAGAGTAGTTATCAGCGGTTCACAATCATGCTGGAAGGGCAAAAGAGTGGGGGCCTGCAGGGATCAGTTCTGGGTCTGGTTCTGTTCAATATCTTCATCAATAATTTAGATAATGGCATAGAGAGTACACTTTTAAAGTTTGCAGATGATACCAATCTGGGAGGGGTTGCAAGTGCTTTGGAGGATTGGATTAAAATTCAAAATGATCTGGACAAACTGGATAAATGGTCTGAAGTAAATAAGATGAAATTCAATATGGACAAAAGTCAATTCTCCATTTAGGAAGGAACAATCAGTTGCACACATACAAAATGGGAAATGACTGCCTAAGAAGGAGTACTGCGAAAGGGATCTGGGGATCATAGTGGATCACAAGCTAAATATGAGTCAACAGTGTAACACTGTTGCAAAAAAAAAAAAGTGAACATTATTTTGGGATGTATTAGCAGGAGCATTGTAAGCAAGACACAAGCAGTAATTCTTCCTCTCTACTCTATACTGATTAGTACTCAGCTGGAGTATTGTGTCCAGTTCTGGGCGCTACATTTCAGGAAAGATGTGGACAAATTGGAGACAGTCCAGAGAGGAGCAACACGTGATTAAAGGTCTAGAAAACATGAGCTATGGGAGAAGATGGAAAAAACTGGGTTTCTTTAGTCTGGAGAAGAGAAGACTGAGAGGGGACATAAGTTTTCAAGTACATAAAGGTTGTTACAAGGAGGAGGGAGAAAAGTTGTTGTTCCTAACCTCTGAGGATAGGACAAGAAGCAAACACCTGCCAGGGATGGTTTAGATAATACTTAGTCCTGCCATGAGTGCAGGGGACTGGACTAGACCTCTCAAGGTCCCTTCCAGTTCTATGAGCACAGAAGGCTCATGGCGCCTGTAGCAACAGCAACTGCTGAGAGATCCCCTGGTAGCCAACCCCATAATGGGTCATATGGGGGTGTATCACAACCCCGCTCCCAAGCCTCTCTAGCAAGGAGCGATGTGGTAGTTCCATCACTCGGGGATCAATAAGGGGTCAGGAAAATGAAAGACAAAAAATGTAGAGAGGGAGGAAAAAGAAGACTTTAGTAAGAATGAGCCTACAACAGAAATACTGCTCTATTGCCCTGCTGCTGAGGGCTGGAGAGCTAACCAGGCCCTGCATTGTTTGGTAGGATCTATCACCAGCGGCACTGCTAGCTGCAGCCTTTTCTTGCACACATAGATGGAGCAGCACAAACACCATGCGACTGCCTGACACGAATGAAGAGCAGGTGCTGGAGAACCTCATATGCATGCTATGGCAGATAGGCTCTGTGGCTGGTGACCTACAGCAGGGATACGGAGAGCCAGAGCTGTGCTAATGCTGTAAATATTTGCAGAGGGCAGGACTAATGTGGACAGGTACCAGATTATGTAAAGGGCGGGTCCGGAGGCCATAACCTTGTTAAAATAATTGAAGAGGAGACCCCTAAAGATAGTGTTCTGCTAGCAGCAAAAGGGCATTGGGGTGAAGCAAGAGCAGCCTGGAATTGTCACCTGCTCCCTCCACTTTAAATGTATTAATCCTGCTTTTGACCTGAGCAGTTAGGCAGAAATTTGGGGTCTTGTGAGTTGTTCCAGGCAGAAAAAAAAAATGGTGATTGAGTTGGGTATTTCTTTGGCACAATCCTGTTTATTTAGAACATATTAAGTCCTGGTTTCCTGAACAAAGCAGCAGGAATCAAAGAGGAAATTGTATCTTTGCTCAGAGCTCCAAGCCTCTTTCAGTCAGCTCTCTGCCTCAAAAGCTCTTCCTCTAGAATTTTCCTCAGGGCCATGCTGCCAGGGTTTGCCCAGGTTGTGTCCTTTGCCTTCAGCTGCTTTTCTCTCAACATCTGTGGTCATGGTCTTGGTCTCCTCTCTGATGCAGGCGAACACCTCGATTCAAAACAATACAGAGCAAAGCCCTTTCACCCACACAGCTCACATTCCTGAGCAGCCTCCCATGTGCCTGTGTTTTGGATAGTGCCTGTGTTTTGGTTGGAGGCCCCGGTTTTCATAGAGGAGTTTAGTGGTGTCTTACAACTATCTTAAATGAAGGGTAAGAATTACACCACCAGCGGGGTTTAACCCAACACATAACAGTATGAATATCCAAGGTCAAACAAGCCATTTTAATCTCGTTAGCTTAGATCAGGCCTGTATAATCACAGAGCCTGCACAGGCTTGCAGATGTAACCCACATACCTCCTGGTGTCTGTTCCATCTAGTTACACTGAGACCACAGAGAGAGAGAGAGACACACACACACACACACACACACACACACTGTAGAGCAGATCCATTAAACAGCCAGTTAGTTGGCTTTTACCTCATGCAGTACAGGCTCATGCACTAAGCTCCAGAGGCTCCAAGTTCAATCCTGCCCACTGACAACCGGGGTCTATCTGCATTACACAGCCCCAAGCAAACTCCTGCTCTGGAGAACCACCAAACATGGCACGCTCTACTTGGGTGTTCACACAGAAACAGCCCCTAAGCAAGGGCTCTTTCCCCCAGGAAAGTAATCTAATCTTTATTGTGAAGGCCTTCTATCAAAAACTATCTATCCTATGACACAGGAGAGTAAAACAATCCCTCCCTTGACCAAACATGCATTTTGAACCTGTGAAACTCACATGTCATTGGGTCCAAAGAGCTTACAGGTGGGTTTGTTTTTTTTTTAAAGGCTTGGATGTTTATATGACGGATGATGAATACATTTATAGTTCCACAGAATGGATATAAACTCTTATGCTTCAGTGCACAAGCCAACTACTAATGGAGCCTGGAGTTAGGAAGAGTCTTCCTTTTGGATGGCTTGCTGGGTTTCCATACGGAGGCAGAAGAAAATTCTGCTGCAGTTGGGCACAGTTTTCAGGCTGGGGTGAATGTTAGGCTGCGTTCACAGCCACAGTAACACACTTTTCCTCCATGCCAAAGACTGAGTGAACCAGATGCAGCCTGCAGCTTTGAATCCATGATCAAAGTGAGCGCTCCTCTGAACTAATGCCAGCTCTCGGGAAATGGCTTTGGGAATCTTTCTTCTCTTCCCCTGGCCTTAATAACATTACACTGGTAGCTGCCTGGCTTCGTGTTTCATTTCACTGCAGTAAAGGAAGACTGTTTCATCACCCTCATCCCCACACACAGGTATCTCTCCCTCCCCAGCAAAGCAGTTCTTCAGCATGCCTACATGTGCCATTGCCTCCTGCATAGAACAAAACAAGGCCCTTTGCTCACTGATCAAGGCATATGAATGTTTCCTACTCTCTCCCCTGATTTCTTTTCCCTGCGTCTCTTCTCCCCTACACTCACATCCTTTTAAATCCTTTGTGTGTAGACTTGAATCTTAGCAAGAGACAACCTAGTGTCCGATGGCTTCAAAGCTCCTGCTTTGACTGCTGTGCTATGGATTAGGCCAGGTCTGAAATGTCAAGACCTTGGCTTCCTGGCATTCACACACCTTGACTTTTGCGCTTCATCCTGCTCAGTTGTCAGCTTCCCCTCAGCATCAGTCCTGTGACTAGTGAGAAGATCCTGCGAGCCCTTTTAAAGTCCTTGTCCAGCTGCATAAAAACATGGGGCATTGCCTGTTCTTCCCACCTTGAAAAACCAGTTATGTAATCTCCATTCATTCTCTTGACTGTGGCTCAAATCTAAAGGCCCTTCTTTAACTTTATTTTTTCAGGCAAACTCCAACTCCTTGAGTAAGGCCAAACCCTGCAGGCTATCTACATAGCACCCACCACTATCGTACCTGAGGACCTCACTATCTTTAAAGTGTTAACTTCACAACACCCCTGAGAGGCAGGGCAGTGCTGTTACCCCCATTTACAAATGGGGCACTGAGGCACAGAGACACTAAAGGCCAGATTCACAAAGGTATTTAGGTGCCTAAAGATCCAGATGCGCCCCTGGTGGGATTTTTCAAAAGTACCCAGGCACCTCACTCCCACTGACTTTCATTAGGAGATAAGCACCTAAACTTGCTTTAGATCAGTGATACTCAGACCTCGGTGGTTCAGGAGCCAAATTAGTGAAAAGAGTCACAGCCGTGTGAATTCATTGTTTCTTTTACTGGAGTACTCTCTATTCATATTTAAACACCTTACCCAATAATCAGGTGCTGAGGAAGTTGATGGGAGTTGTGTGTCTTCAGTTCGTCCGAAAACTTGACACCAGTTGTTTTCGCACTGCATGCAAAACCAAAGGCTGCTCTAGAAAATATGGCTGTTAGTTAAAAATTCCCCTCTTGTGGTGATATAATTCAGGCCTGTTGTAACTGCACCCCCAACCCCCAAAGAGAGGGATGAAGTCTCCAGCGCAGCAGTAGTTGCCTTGAGACAAGTCATAGAGGTTTCCTGATGTCATAGAATATTAGGTTGGAAGAGACCTCAGGAGGTCATCTAGTCCAACCCCCTGCTCAAAACACAACCCATCCCCAGACAGATTTTTTGCCCCCCTCAAGGATTGAACTCTCAACCTTGGGTGTAGCAGGCCAATGGTCACACCACTGAGCTATCCCTCTCCCCTAGCTCATTAGTCTTCCCGGTTATCTCAGCCCAAAACTTCTGAAGTGAGACATGTCCCTGGCAATACCAAAGTGAGCTCAAACACAGAGATGAAGCCCGACCGAAGCTCAATGAAACACAGGGAAGAAAATGCCAAGGCAGGTTCATCCCCCAGGGCTGAATACCTTTGCTATTTGGTGCCATGACTTAGATGTTGTCCTCGGATAGTGATAATTTATAACAAATCTGCCTGTCACCTCTTTAAAACAAACTCTTACCACAGCAGATATTCCACATGAACTGTGCATGAGAGGAGAGCCAGCAGGGATATTGAGCGCTCACTGATGTTCATTCATCTGAAGCACTGCCCATCTCAAGAAGTTGCAGAGAAACCTAGGTGTTCCAGAAAGGGAGCCTTGGATCTGTGTGTCTTTATTCCCCACCCTCATCCCCCCCTTTTCTACAGTAACGGTGATCTCTGCAAATCTGTATGTTAATTCCATCAAATCTGTATGTTAATTCCGCAGTCCCTCATTTTTGTTGATCAGGATGAGGATGTTATCTGCACAGCACTAGTAGAAAGCAGGCAGGATTTAAGGCAGATCTAAAACACTGATTTTTGATTGAGGCTTTGAGACTGCAGCTGCTGTTGATTGCAGAAAGGGAAGGTTTCATCACCTGCCACACCCGTGGAGTAAGTGGTATTATTGACACCTTGGAGTGCTTCACTAACTCAGGTTGACCGTATCTTCATCTTGGGAAGGGCTTTATATTCATTGCTTCCTTTCCTTCTCCAGCTGGCGAGAAGGGCTGTGTGCTGCAGAGTGCATGTGAGAGAAGGAGAGGGGTCTTGGAAGGCTGGTGGATAGAGGAAATGTCTTGTTGGAGGTAGATGAATGAAGTGGTTTGGGGTGAAGGGCTCTGCGTGGAGAGGAAGCACAGAAGTGCCACACAAATGGGGTTGGTGGTGGGGCCCTTTGGAGGGGAAAGGCAGCTTCACAGCACTAGCTCCTCCCCATCCTCTACATCGGTGTTTCTCAAATTGGGGTCGCTGCTTATGCAGGGAAAGCCCCTAGCGGGCTGGGCCGGTTTGTTTACCTGCCCCATCCGCAGGTCTGGCCGATCGCAGCTCCCACTGGCCGTGGTTCACCGCTGCAGGCCAATGGGAGTTGCTGGAAGCGGCGGTCAGTATGTCCCTCAGCCTGCGCTGCTTCCCACAGCTCCCATTGGCCTGGAGCAGCAAACGAGACATGTAAACTGGCCTGGCCCACCAGGAGCTTTCCCTGCACAAGCGGCAACCCCAGTCTGAGAAACACTGCTCTACATAGCCACCTCTGTCCCTGCCCTCTGCCTGCCAGATGGGACGAAGAATGATGGAAGAACCACACAGGCCTGGATTTCCATGTGCTCAGCATCCAACATGCCCAGTCACTTATTTAGGTGTCTAAAGGGAGCGGAGTGCTTTTCGAACCTCTGGCCGGGCCCGACGGGGCATGCTGAACTGTGTGGAAGAATCTAGCTCCCAGTGCATATGTTCCTCTCATATGGCAGCATAATTTACAGTGCAATATGCATCATATGTGACTGCTGATTTCAGGGATGTCACTCCACTCCCCCCAGCCCAGCTTTCTCCACATTTACCATGAGATGGATGTGCATGTGTAACCCACACACTGCCTGGGTGTGGTGTTCTGTCCCATATGGGTGGGAGGGAGAGAGAATATGAATGAATGAGTCTGCTCTACAGCCTTAGCTTTAGCCTAGCCTGGCTGGTAGCTCGCATGGTAGAGGCTCATGCATTAAGCTCTGGAGGTCCCAGGTTTGATCCTGCTGATGACCAGGGTCTGTCAGTGTTACACATGCCTGGTAAGAAGGAAGGCTGCCTAGTAGCAGGCTGGCCTGGCAGCAGGGCCTGGAGTAGTGGTGGCCCAAGATTCATTGGCTTGTCCTCTGCAAACCTCCAGGATCATTGACTTCTGCTTCTTTCACAGGCAATGCTCCCAGCTTATTCAGTGCCACTCCTGGTCCTTCCTCCCAATTAGCACAGTGTGTTGGAAAGGGCTCTGCCTGGGAGTTGTGTATCTTTTGAAAATAAATCCTTCCTTCTGTTCAGGTTTTTTTTTTCTCAGAGGTGGGAGAGAGGATGGCCCAAGGTGTGTTTGACCCCTTGCTATTGCCTGTTCCTCATCATCTTCATTTGCTGACAAGCTGCCCCCTCCTCTGTAATCACCTGTTGTGTTTTACTGCCCCAAGCACTGCAGTGCCAGTCCAGCTGGGCTCTCGTGTTCTATGTACTGTCTATAAAATCGTCGTCCGTACTCTGATTCCAGAATCTCCAATACTGGGGATGACCTGCAATAATGTGTGAAGCAGAGAGAGCGCACCACTGGATTTTCTCATATTAGATTAAACTCAAAATGTCAGTTTAACCTAGTATCAGTAAAATCCAGCTGTGCTCGCTCACTCTCTACTTTGCACATTCTTGTGGGATATATAATATATATATTGCTTTGCTTTGTAAATCAGCATAGGACATTTCGGAAGTTAGCTCAGTAAAATAAACATGAAAGGCCAACTTGCAACTATGATTATTTTAGGTAGCTCATTGCCAGCATTCTGAGCTAAACCATGTGCCAGGCACTAACAGATCCATTAAAATAAAATGATCGCAGCATTAATGTTTTGGTGATCATTTGATTCCAGGTGTTTTGGGGAGTGGCCAGCTCTTTTCCTTACTCGAGCATATGACTTTACTGTTAGCTGCTGCTTATGTGATCTTGTCAATTACACATCCAGAAGGGAGCTTCTGGAATACAGGGGAATTGCTAGTAGGAGAGGTTTGCTCTAAATGTAATCCCTTTATAGGTCAGAACAGTCGCGCTCTGAAAACAAGCCAGGAATATAAATGGCCGCCATCTCCTCACGTAATTATTGTGGCAACTCTGATTATTTTAGGTAGTTCATTTAAAATCAAATAGTTGGTGAACTAATTGAAATTGAATTTGTAATTTATTCTGCAGAGGAAAGCTGGGGATTAGTCTTCTTACTGTAGATCTGCGATGACTTATTAGCTATTTATAAATCAGGAGATGGCTGTGGTGAAGTAAAATTTGCAAGGACCTGATTTCCCACAAGTGTCACATCTAATCTCACCGTGAAATACATTTGATTGAAAAGATTTGCTTTCGCTCTGGTCCCAGAGCTGTTGGGGACTTTTTGCTCGGCTGTTTCAGCTCTCAGGCTTATGTATGGAATATTTATGCTGGTGTAGCTGCCCCACTGCAAATCCCACGGGGTAGATGGGCTATATAGGTATAAGACTGGATTTGCTCCATCATAGCCACTACATCTATATATCGCTACCTGCATCCCCAGTACAGATAGTTCCTCCATTTTGCCCTTCAGTTCTCATCAGCTGTTCTAATCGCTGGGGATGGGAGGTTGCGGGTTACACGCTGGAGAGCTCCTTGTGGAGCTTGAAAAGGGAGAGACAGAAAAGGTTGCTTTTCCCTGGGCTACTTTTTGTGGGGACAAATCCTGGTCCCAGTCAAGCCAATACGAAATCTCCAATTGGTTCAGCTGACCAAGAACTGGACTCTGTCACAGCCTGTTCATGGAAGGTGCTGAGCAACTTTGAGAGGTGCTGTCGGCCTTCAACCACCATAGATGTCCCTGGGAGATATGGGCTCTGAGCACCTGTCAGGATCATGCCCTTTAATTCACATTTTTTTTCTTTGACAACTCAGATGACAGACAGATTAAAGTGAAGTCCTGACCATTTGTGACTACTACAGATCCCATGGCACGTCTTAAAAGAGTCTGGGGGTCCTGGCTAAATCCCTGCCTGTGAAACTACCTAAAAATGCCCCTTAGAGTTTCAGCTGGATACTACATTAGCCACTTCCTGTCCTTTCCTGCTGTGTAGCCTTGCTAGTCATTGCTCCAGAGATGCCACGTTCTGGTGGGTAAAGTAATTCCTGAAAAATGTTAAGGCTAAATCTTTCTCTCATTTATACCCATTGGCTCTTACTGACGTCACTTGGGTGTAAATTGGGAAAGGAATGAGGCCGATAGCTTTTAAGTATTTTGGTGACTATCCGAATGGAAGCCATCGTATAAAGGGATGGGCAGTGCCCAAGCATGTTGATGGCACTCCCCACATTAAAACAAACAAGCACTATGTTTGTATTCTTTCAGCTTCAAAATTCATGTTCTTGGTGACGTTTCAGCATCACATACATTCTTCAGGGCCCTGCTGCTGGCTACCCCTGTGTCAAATAAAGTCTAAGGGCCAGATTTCCAGCTGGTGCAGACCGCTTGATTTAAATGGAACTACTTCAATATACACCATTTAAGAATCTGGCCTAGTCTGTTTCTCCTCCCTTCCTCCACCCCAATACCCAGGATAGAAAGGGAAATAAATAGTGAATTGACAAGGAAAATCAATGATCCCTTAGTGTAATGAATTTATTCCCTCTGAACCCAGCTATCTTTCATTTTAATTTTGTACAACTGAGCAGCATTAAGATGTTGCTCTTGGATACAGAAATGATCTGATCCTCTGCAATTGTTGGAACCCTTCTTTGTATTAGATAGAGGTCCCAGTAGCTGCTGCTTTCAGCAATACCTCTGCCCCCATGAATGACATACTAGAGGCAGGTCCAAACAAAAACACCAAGTCAACTGATCTTGAAATGTGGAGGGCCATGGCTCTTATTTCAGAAGTTGGATCTAGATCCAAATTTCGTGACTAGCCTCTCTTGTAGAAAGGGCTGAACCAAACACTCATGTCCAAAAATCCTTGTCCAATATCTTTTCACAATGATACAAGGGCCACACAATCCTGTGCAACATATTATTTATTGTATAAACTGGATATGCCATATGTCCTGGTTTGTTACACATTTGTTCTCAAAATTGCATTTTGGAGCAATTTGGAAGGCTGCCTTTTAGAGACACTCGTGCCAGGCTCTTCTTTTTTTGGATACTAAGCTCTGTCAGGTTGATACATGATCAATAACAGAATGAATTTTCTAATTTGATAGGCATCCCAGTCCTTTCATTTAAAAAAGCCTTGTGCAAATAATTAGAATGAGGCTGGAGAGCCAGCTTCAAAGAACCTAGAGTGAGAATTAAAGAGTCTGGATTCTTCTTCATGTCGTCATCTTTCCTGACCTGATACTTTGCAGCTATTCTCATTACAATGAGATGTGGGAAGGATGATAGGAGTTTCAATTAATATTTGTATCCCATTCTCAGGAATCAGAGGAGAGGCTGAATTCAGCGATATACTTAAGCATGTGCCTGATTTTAACGTAAGAACGGCCATACTGGGTCAGACCAAAGATCCATCTAGCTCAGGATCCTGTCTTCCAACAGTGCCCAATGCCAGGTGCCCCAGAGGGAATGAACAGAACAGGTAATCAAGTGATCTATCCCCTCTTGCCCATTCCTTGCAAACAGATGCTAGGGATACCATTCCTGCCCATCCTGCCTAATAGCCATGGATGGACCTATTCTCCATAAACGTTTCTAGTTATTTTTTGAACTGTGTTACAGTCTTGGTCTTCACAACATCTTCTGGCAAGGAGTTCCATAGGTTGACTGTGTTGTGTGAAGAAATACTTCCTTCTATTTGTTTTAAATTTGCTGCCTAGTAATTTCATTGGGTGACCCCTAGTTTGAGCATTGAAGCCAATAGAACTGCTAATGCCTTTAAAGATAGGCACATGCTTAAGAACCTTGCAGAATCAGGGCCTTCAAAGAGCCCTGAGCCACCGCAGCAGCTGCCACTCCATCTTAGAGGTCCAAACCATTGCTGCCAACAGTGCCCACCAAACCTTGGTAAGAGGCCACTGAACAAATGTCAGTCCTCAATGAATCCTAAGATGTGAGCACAGGCTAGACGAGGGGAAGGGAGCACCAGGGATTGCCCTGTAGTCTAGAAGACAGTTGCAGCATTATCGACTGTTGCTGCTCAGAGAGAGCTTTATGCATCACGAACCTGATCCAAAGCCCATCTATAGGGAGTCTTCCAGTTGATGTCAGGTTAGGCCCTATTAGAGGATGTCTGAAAGTCAGCTAGGGTGTCATTGTCTCAATATCGTAGTCCAGTCCTCAGTACTCCCTGCAGTGTATCCTCAGATATTCAACACCCTCTTCCCGCTGCCAGCTTTCCCCTTTTGCCCAAAAACTCTGCTTGCTTTCTCTTATGTTGGTTTGGTACACGGAAAATGGAACTAATTTAGGGCCAAATTCAGTGTGATGGTGACTCACAGTGGGCATATAAATTAGGCTAAATCCATTGTTGGTGTGATACCTCTGAAGTCTGTTTAGTCCTTTGACTTCAATGGGGCTACCTGGGTGAAAATCAGCACAAGAATCTGCAAGCATTTTGGCAAAATTAGTTTTTATTGCAATTTACCTTTATGACACAGGCCCATTAGTGCCAACTGGCAAAGGGTTCAGAGTTCTTAACAAGCAACTCCTATCTCAGACCTGACAAACTCACTCCACCTAATACACCACTTTCATGGTATTTATCCATCAAGGGTAGCATGTTTGGTCTCTCCTGAAAGCCTGTGACTCATAGATACTCATAATCTTTACGAGATGTGTATACAGGTAATATATTTAAGGACTAATGTAACAGTATTGACCTTTAGGGTCTTGGAGTGAAAGTGAATCACTAGGAAATCATGTCTTGGTAATGGCCCGTTCAAGCATGAGGGAATTGTTAACCCTCCTTGACTAGCTGATTATGTAATGTGTTGCTCAATCATCCCCCATTCCAACAACCCAGAAAAGTCAATGGAAAGCCATTAAAGACAAGCTATAAACATTGAAACCCCTTGGATGTGAAAAGGAATAATATGACCGTGAGAGAGTGGCATGTCTGTGGCCAGGTCTACACTGCGACTTTAAATCGGTTTAATGGCCGATATACCGATTTAACGCTGTATCTGTTCACACGACGTCGTCATTAATATCGACTTTAACGGCTCCTTAAATCGATTTCGGAACTCCTCCCAAACGAGAGGAGTAGCGCTAAATTCGATAGTGATAACTCGGATTAGGGTTC
>NC_133773.1:17863158-18020697 GCF_003597395.2 Chelonoidis abingdonii | reverse complement strand
CTTTGGACCATGGACGCAAACAATCGATGTCGTGATCCCACTGTGGACGCGCTAAACCGATTTTATTAGATCTGTTTTGTAATATCGGTTTAAGCTAATTCGAAATAATCGTGCAGTGTAGACGTACCCTGTGAATAAAGGCAAAAAACAGATGCACTATGTCATAGGTGGGGAAAGACACTGGACATCACAAAGAGAGACTTTGAAAGGGCCGGGATGCATCTATTTTCAACCTGCAGGGCAAAGGTTGGGCTGGTACAGCCTGAGTGGCTGACGGGCTGGTTGTGTTAGGGAGTTAACATCCACCTGGCAAAGGCAAGATAGTCTTGCCCTAGTGGTGGATGGCAATAAGATGACTTACAGCCCCGGAGCCCTGAGCAGTGTCACAACTTTTGATGCTACAGTTTCACCCACTGTGATTATAGAATTCATAGATACTTTTGCAGTCTTTTTCAGGTTGTGTGTGCAAATCTTTGCTGTTTTGCAGTTAATCAGTTTCACCAATATTTCACATCATTTCCTTGCAACCACACTCAGGAGTTGCTGCTGGGTATGATATAAACACAAATAGACAGGAAACCTCAGAGATGTGTGTTTACTCCAGGTGAGAAGAAATGCATGACATACTGACATCTAACATTCCATGTTGAAAGGGAAAATTAAAATTCTTAATACCAGACATCTCTTGCAGATGGAATCGGTTTCCTTTTTGCTTGAATAATATTATTCAGAGACTGAAATAGGCATATATAATCACCAGACACGTATGTATTCCCAGCATGGTGAGGTCCTTGCTGAACAACACAGACAATGCTGAAACTGTGTGGAAGCCTTTTTGAGTCTACACTTTGAAATTGTTTTGTGCAAGAAGTGTCTCCTGTTTAAGAAAGACAGACATGCCATAGATTGTGACAGTAGGGTAGTTTTGAATTTTGAAGGTTTAAGTGGATTTTGCTTTTGAGCACTGGTCCAATTTGTATGGATTGTATATAATAGCGTTTTCCCCAGCTTCCTCCCGGCAGATGAGCAGTGCAGCTGTATTATTATTCTCACAGACTTTTTTCTCTTTTGTTGTAAAACAAAACAACTCAGTCTATGCAGTGTTTGTTACAAATGAATTCAGAAATACTGGGGCTAATAACAAGATCATCAAAGCGTATGGCACCAGGGGACGAATGAGTGAATGAATCAAACTGACACAAGAAAGGGCCCTTTCCTGGTTCGGGAGTCTGACATAGTCGCTGCACACAATTATTAAAAGGTGACTTCAACCAAGTACAACTGTGCTGTTGGAAATTAAATTAACTCTTTGAAATTAGGCATTTCAGATGAAAATTTGTTGTATATTTCTTGTCACGTGGAAAACAAATCTGCTACTGTGGTCCATTAGCATATACACTGTACACAGCTGCAGCTTGCTCTTGGAATGGCAGGGAAATCAACATGAAACATTTTGTTAAATTAACCAAAAAAAAAAAGAAAAGATGCAGAGCTGGGGCTCCTTTATAACTCATAGAGCCTGACCTGCTTTTGGCTCAATCCTGCTAGGTGCCGAGCAGGTAAGTATGTGTGTAAAGACTGACTACTGTACTTATGTGCCTAACTTTACGCCTGACCCCTCAGGAAGAAAGGAAGGGTACTGTGGGGATTTAAGGCAGTATGTTAATGGTTAAGTGTGCAAGCTGGTCTCTTGCTTCCAGGACTGGCAGGGGCAGGGATGTATTTTTATTCAGCACTTGTCTTATTCCTACTTTTATTTTTGTTTGTATGACACTATCATCCAGAGACCAAAATAAAGATCAGGGCCCCATTGTGCTAGGTGGATAGTCTCTGCCCAAAGAGTTTATAATCGAAATAGTCAAAGGTCTCTTCCATAATGGAAAATATAAGAAAACAGAGAGTTTGACAGAGCCCAGAGACAAATAAAAAATCCCCTACCCCAGGGAAAAAAGGGAAAAGCATTGAAGTTAATGTTTGTTTCAGATGCTTTAAAAAAAAAATCAAACTTTAAAATTGACCATTTTGCTGCTGTCTGGGCCAGAAGTGGAAAATGCGCACACAAGAGTTTTGAAGGGGGAGAAGAAAATGCCTGCAAGCTAAGAGTCCTTGAATGCCCAGCTTCAGCAGAGAGTGAATTTTTATTGCCATGTTATAAAGCTTTGAGTATAGTGGGTTGTATAACGGGAACTCAGAGGTGTGAATGGCACCTGTTCAATTAGCTGACAAATTAGACTCAACAAAAGACTTGGATGGGGTGTGGAGGATGGTGCCCATCAAAAAGGTGGCTGCCTCCCTTCTGACATAACATAATGAAGGGAACTTAATGGCTTCTCTAGTGTAGTGTAGAATGCATTAGATTAATCCACTTTTCTTAGATGCCATTTAAATTACAGTAGCATCCGGAGGTCCCAACCAACGTTGTCAGCCTGTTGTGCTAGGCAGTGTGGACGGTCCCTGCCCAGAAGAGCTTACAGTCTATATGGACAAAGGGTGGGAGAAAAGACACAGGTGACATGACTTGCCCAAGGTCACACAGCAGGTACCTGGCAGAACTGGAAGTAGAATCCAGTTGTCCTGAGTCTCCAGTCCTGTGCCCTCTCTACTAGGTGACACTATCTTCCTGTAGGGTTGAATAAACAGCAGAAGGAATTTTTTACCAAGGAAAAGAATAAAAACAGACACTTGACATCCACTATTTATATATGCTTATGTCTTGCAGCATATCTGTGTTTCCTAATGACGGCTCTGGGGGTGACAGCTGGTGCACATCGTTTATGGAGTCACAGGTCCTACAAAGCCAAGCTGCCTTTGAGGATGTTCCTGGCTGCGGCCAACTCCATGGCTTTTCAGGTAGGGATGAGGTGGTCAGTTGTGACCTTCAGTCTTTGTGCAGTGTTCTCTCCAGGCCAGTCAAGGGTCTCTTATGTGAAGAGAGGCCAGCTATTAAAAATTCTAAGTAAACCCAAACGTCCACCTGTTTCTGTACTGTGCGAAAGCAGGGTGCAGTGATCACCTCTTTATTTGTACACACCATCCAGTGCAAGGGAGAACCTGATCAGAGCGATGGTCCATATAGTCCAGTACCCTGACTCTGAAAATGCTCAGTACCAATGCTTCTGAGGACAATTACATGCTACCATGCCCATATAATAAAGTTTCTTCCTAAAACCAGGCCACTAGAGATTGGCTTATGATATCATTTAAGCATATTTTTATCTTAGTTAATAAAACAGCAACATGTTGTGGTTTTCTACAACAGATTTACAAAGGAGGTATAATTAGCCCCATATTACAGATGAGGGGGAAACTGAGGCCCAGGGATATGAAGTGATCTGTTCAAGGTCACACAGCAGGCAAGTAGCAGACCTGGGAATAGAACCTAGATCTCCTGAATCCTAGTGCAGTGCATTATCCACTAGGCAACACAGTATCACTTAAATTTATTTCTTTAGTGTAACTGTAAATAATCTTATTACTAATATAAATAATCTGTCAGCTTCAATAACATCTTGAGGCATTGAGTCCCACAGGTTAAGTTATACTTTTAGCCTGTTTCCTTTCATTTGGAACAACCACCTTCTACTTCTTGCATTAGGAGAGAGGGTGAATCACAGCACCCTACTAACCTCTATCTATACCATTCATTATTTTGTATGCTTCTCTTATTCATCCTGTTCTCTAAACTAGATAGCACTAATCTTAATCTCTCCTCCCATTACAAAGAGCACAGCAGAGCTGTTGTTTTAAAGCAGTTTAGGATATGTTTGATTTGATCATACTGCCCTCGCTCCCTGTATGAGCACTGGCTGTTTTCTGCCACTCCACTGATGCGAAGCAGCCCTGCAAAGTGTCATGACATTGCTGCTTGGTGAGTTGAACAACTGCTCAACTTTTAAGTTGAATCAATGAACAATCAACAAAGAATCAATGCAACAGTTGGCCACTATTCAGAAGAAATCTTCCCCAGTTAATTGCTGTAGACCTGCATCCACCTCGGATCCGGGTGATCAGGATTGTTGTGGTTCTTTTGAATTCTGCTTCCTGTGTTCCTGCAGATTGCCCACTTGGATACGTTGGCCTCAGTCATCAGTGGTGGCTGAGAAGTGTGCAGTGCAAATCCAGATAAGTGGGGTGCCTAAAAGTGGCTTTGCACTGCCTTTGCACCCTCTTTAGTCACAATGGCACCATCCAGGTCAGCCAGTGTAAGTTATACTAGCCTGAGGGCTGTTCTAATTCACTTCAGCTGTGGGGGGCCTGTGGCAGGGTCAGCCTCCACAGCACGCACATGGGCTTGCCACTAGGGTGACCAGACAAGCAAGTGTGAAAAATCGGGATGAGGGTGGAGGCTAATAGAAGCCTATATAAGAAAAAGACCCAAAAATTGGGACTGTCCTTATAAAATTGGGGCATCTGGTCACCCTACTTGCCACTGCACTACTCACCCTGCCTTGGCCACATACACCCCCAGCAGTGGTCTCCCTCAGCACCACTGGTGAAGTGCTCGTAACAAACTTAGACACTAGCCCCATGTGCAACATAAACAAAAGAGTCTACTTCTCCTCCTGGTTCAGCTCTCAGCTCTTCCCCATTCTCCTACAGAGCAGTGACTCTGGGCTTCTCTCCACTCTGGGAATTTCCCTCCTTCCAGAGCCCGGCCGTCACAGGAGCCAGCCTTCCTCATGCAGCCCTCCTTAATCTTTCCCCACGCATGCTTGGGAGTCCCTTCTCCAGGCCTACCCAGAGGAACCCGCCACCCTTCTACAACTCCCTGCCATCCAGCTGAGCTCTCACAACCCTTTGTAGGCATTGCATGACCACTTCCCAGCTGGGACTGATAATTGGACAGGGCCATTTGATCCCTAACCAATCAGGATCAAATGTCTGGGGCAGAGGGGTAGCTGATGAGGCCAGACCGAGCCCTACTCCCCTTAAAGAGTCAGCCAGCCAGTGACAGGACTATTATCGTGGTTAGCATGACTGCTGACCATTGCCTTATGTTGGCTTCAGGGACAGCAGGTAGCATTGGAGGAGCTACAGCATCCTACCATGTCTAATATCTCAGTATAAGCAGGTCTCAACAGGCACTGTGGATTATACTTCAGGCTATGTGCCATTGTGGCATGATGTCTCCTGCACAAATCCTATCAGATGCAGCAATTTCATCTCTATAGTCCTAATAGATTTTTATGCTTGGCGGTACCTGAACTCTTTCTCTTGACCATCCATCTAGAGTTACTTTCTCAAGCTCTTGTAAGGTTGAATCACCTTCTTGTTTCAGAAATGGGGAAGTAGCTGAGTCATATTTACTTCACACTACTGTTCCTCAGCTCCTTTCTTTCACTATGTCAAATCCTACTGAGAGATATCTATTCTTACTGAGATATGCCATTGTGACTCCGCATGGGTTTATTTTGTGTCTACTGTATGAAACAAGCTGGTCTTGAACTTAACATCAGGCAGTCACTAATCTTTTGCTCTGATTACCTTGCATTCAGCTGCAGTATCTGTCTGGAATTTCAATTTAGTTCATTTATTTCCTATGTCACAAAGCAGTGTGTTAGAAAACCTCGCTTTGCAAGCTTTTTAAGAGACCCAACAAAGACATCTGGTCTGCATCTTCCTCATGGCTTGGTCTTCTAGCTATATGTTCATTTATGTATTTTACTCTTGCATTTACTTCAAATGTGTGCTAATGTTTCCTGTTATTACATGTACGACACCACACTCCTCGTGTCTGACACTTTTACATATCACGTTGTGATTGCCTCAGTATTTGTTACAAACAGTTCTGGTCTCTGCTGTTTTATTTGCCCTTCTATTCTGTCATTATGCATTTTTTTTAATTAGATGCACTTCAGCTCTTTCGCAGCTCACTAACACTTTCATTTGGGGAAGCACATTTTTCACTAACCCTGCAAATATTCATTGGTCTATGAAAAGCCAAGTTAATTTCTTGCACTAAGATTGCTTTGACCTGGTTGTTGGCTAACCCACAACTAGCTTTATTAGGTAGGCTTCTAACAGAGGCCTGGTCTACACTGGAGGGGGGGTCGATGTAAGATACGCAACTTCAGCTACGGGAATACCGTAGCTGAAGTCGATGTATCTTATTTCAACTTATCTCCCGTCCTCAAGGCACGGGATTGATGGCTGCAGCTCCCCTGCCGACTCCGCTACTGCTGCTCACTCTGGTGGAGTTCCAGAATCGATGGGAGTGCGTTCAGGGAACAATATATCGCGTCTAGATGAGAAGTGATAAATCGATCGCTAACCCCTGATACGGTGGGTAGCCTGAACGCACCCATAATGATCAATAGTTTCATTTGGTAAAGAATATGTGCCTTTCACAAGTGACATTCTTGTCATTTGTAAATAACTTTGTCTTGCACTCCTCAGGCCATGTCCTGCTCCCACTGGAGTGTAATGTAAAATTCCAGTGCCTCTGGACCTGCCCCTGTAGCATTATGGAGGATTTCAGCCTCTGTGGTTTCTCTGCAATGCTATTTGCTTCCTGACTGATTTGGAAGCACTGCAACCATCTCCAATAGTTCTCACCCAGTCTGAGATTCACGTGACTTCATATGCTTCGTTTTCACAAAGCTTTAGTTTTCTTCTGATATCATATAATAAAGGTGTGACAGACAGGAATGTTGGAACAAGACTTGTCTGGGTTAATGTTATAAAAAAACTAATCCCCTTGTCACATGACAGGAATCAGGACTCCAGTGGTTACTGTTACATTAACATTCCCATACAAATGTCACTTAGTCTCACTTTACTATAGTGTGGGGACAATAGTCTAGCTGAGTTTTTTCCAGTGTCTTTGTTCTATAACTCTCCGCTGGAACGGAGGTCGAAAGGAGTTATTTATGTGCAGTCCTGGAATTCTTCCAGATACAAGTTTAGGATGATGAAATTTTCCTCATTTACAGATTTGAGGCAGGTTCTTTGGTTCTGTGGCTCAGTCTCCCTCAGCAATACTAATCATTCACACCATAAAGTCTCTCAGAAGTCGGCAGCTGATATACAGGGCAGTGGATGTCTACCAACTCTGGCAACAAAAGCTACCCAGTTCACAAAATGTGGACCTACGCAGTTGTCTTCTTGGACTTACTGCATTCTTCATCAATAATGGTGAAACATACACTCTGTCTTTGTTATTGCCTCACTCTCTGGATGTTTCACAAAAAAAACCAGGTGTCTGTCTGCTCTCTTCTCCTGCGGAAAAGAAAGTTGCTGCAACTGACAGTGATGATTCTATTGCCCTTGCTGAAACACTTGCCGCTTTGGATGGCGTATGCTGCATTGCCTTCCATGTCATGCCAAGAGGGGAAGGAAGAAAAGGCTACTCTGCTGAATGGTTTTTGCTTAACACACTGCTATAGATGAGAGCACAGACTAACATCTTGAAATGCGGGGGCCTAAAGTTAGGAGCCCAAATTTATAGTTAGGCCTGATTTTCAGAGACATTCAGACAATGGACACTCAGGACCACTGAAATTCAGACCACTTATGGTATTTCAGTCCCTTCAAGTGCCTCATTTTAAGTACCCACTCTTGAAAACTGTGGTTCTTGAATGTATGATTGACCATGGGACAGGTAAGCTTGTTAACAGCCATTCTTTGCCCTCAGACTTTTAACTGACCTTCATATCTTATGGCAGCTTGAGCAGACATAAGCCTGACCTGTAATTTGGATCCTGACCTGAAATCCAATTTCAGAGGGTTTTTGGATCTAAGGTTTTTGTCCTGGCCCATTTGCCCATGAAGGAACCAGATCCTAGAACAAAGGCATTCTAATCTCTAAATGGGTACACTCCCTACCTTCTCCCTCCAACAACCATCATTAACGCTGACTTCCCAAGTCACTTTCACAAAGACCTCAAGATAAAAATAAAACTAGTGACAAAAGTACAGTGAGTGAAAATCATCTTTGGCTTTTCTGAGCCTTAATTTTCCAGCATATCTGTGGGCAGGTTTTTGTTGGTGCTGAAGCTATGGATAGCTAAGGCGTTTAAAATTCTGTTGAAGCTGTGTTTTGGCCTAGGGATAGGCTACCAAAGTTTGTTCCTTCTCCCAGGTCTTTTTGGCTCGTTGTCATATATTGGGCCCATTCTTGTAGGATGCTGAACTCCTGATAAGTTCAATGGGAGAAGAAGGTAGTTGGCACCTCAAAAGATCTGACCCATTTTCTGTGCTGCATTCGTCCCTAGAGAAGTTGATGATGATGGTGAGCTGTAGGCAGTGGATAATGTGTGGGATGGTAATGAATAAGTACCATTGTTTGGTTTGTGGACAGTACAGTGACATTGACCCCATTGCGGAGCAAACTAAACCAGAACTCAGAAATAAGACATCCTCCCAACTGCATCTTCTCCAGCAGTATGGTTTGTTTAGAGTGAGAGTTACCTGTTTCCAGGCTGTGGCCAGATGCTGTTGACTTAGAGACTTGCAGGAAAAAACATCTTCAAAAAAATATCCTCTGAGCTCTCTCATGGATATGAGCTCCAGTTAGGCCACTGGTCTGCAGTAACCACTGTGAAAGTGAATCGGATTTCTTTCAGCTCTGGGTCTTGCAAACACTCGTTTCTTCCTAGGGCAGTGAATCTGCATCCTGGGAAAGAAAAATGCTCATGATGAAGGAGATGTATTATTGTGGGCCTGCAGCAGCTGTGACTTTCTGCAGAAAAGGACCTGGGGATTACAGTGGACAAGAAGCTGGATAAAGTCAATAGTGTGCCCTTGTTGTCAAGAAGGCTAATGGCATATTGGGCTGTATTAGTAGGAGCATTGCCAGCAGATTGAGGGAAGTGATTATTCCCCTCTATTTGGCAGTGGTGAGGCCACATCTGGAGTATTGTGTCCAGTTTTGGGCCCCCCTCTACAGAAAGGGTGTGGACAAATTGGAGAGAGCCCAGCAGAGGGCAAAAAAAATTATTAGGGGGCTCAGGCACACGACTTATGAAGAGAGGCTGAGGGAACTGGGCTTATTTAGTCTGCAGAAGAGAAGAGTGAGGGGGAATTTGATAGCAGCCTTCAACTACCTGAAGGGGGATTCTGAAGAGGATTTAGCTAAGCTGTTCTCAGTGGTGGCAGATGACAGAACAAGAAGCAATGGTCTCAAGTTGCAGTGGGGGAGATTTAGATTAGATATTTGGAAAAACTATTTTGCTAGGAGGGTGGTGAAGCACTGGAATGGGTTACCTAGGGAGGTGATGGAATCTCCATTCTTAGAGGTTTTTAAGGCCCGGCTTGACAAAACTCTGGCTGGGATGATTTAGTTGGTGTTGGTCCTGCTTTGAGCAGGGGGTTGGGCAAGATGACCTTCTGAGGTCTCTACTAACCCTAATTTCCTATGATTCTAGGAAACAGCAGGGTCTGGCTAAACGAGTGCCAACCCTCTGTGTATATAAACACACATTTTCCCTAGTGATTTCAATCCCTGATTTAATCTGACGTGATTTATTTTTCTTAGCCGATTCAGAGAATCATTTTGTGGTTCAAATATATTAGGGTGTGGTTGGAGGTTGGAGGGAGTGAGATAAGGTGTTACCAAAGTCATCATGCCAAGTCTGTATCTCTCACCCATCCCTGGCTGTCTGCACAGAATGACATTTTTGAGTGGTGTCGAGACCACCGGGTGCATCACAAGTACTCGGAGACGGACGCTGACCCCCACAATGCATGTCGTGGCTTCTTCTTCTCCCACATCGGCTGGCTCTTTGTCCGCAAGCACCGTGATGTCATAGAAAAAGGCAGGAAGCTGGATTTCACTGACCTGCTGGATGACCCCGTTGTGCGGTTTCAAAGAAAGTAAGTGAAAGCTCTGGAACTGCTCCCAAGGGGGGATCTGAGCAGAAATTTGGGGGGAACGAGGGTTATGGGGAGGGTTCCACTTGGTCTGTTTTTGATACATTATTTTATACTTCCCTTTTCTTTCCTCCCCAACATGCTCTTCCCTAAACTTGTCTGGAAATAGTAGAGCCCACCCCATGCAGTGGTAACCTGTTGGGTATCAGGAGATCAGTACTGCAAGCTCTTACTTCCAGGCCCCCTTGCCAGAGCAAACTGCCCCTTTCTTACCTTCCCCTCTTTCAAGAACACCAGGGCATGTAGTCATGGAGGAGGGAGAAAAGTCTGCATCTGGATCTTTAATTGGATTATATCAATTTAATGCAATAAATATGATCATTAATAGCCTCCATGGGGAATAAAACACATCCCTCTGTCTGAATTATCCGACGATCACCAACCCGGCCTACAGGGCCCAGTTGAGCTGAACTGGTGCCTCTCCTAGTACCTTAAATCCTGTATTAAATGAGTTGTCATAAGCTTGGCCCGCTGGGTTAGTACAGACCAGACTGCAGCCTTCCCCAGTCCATTATCATCACTATGGTAGGGGATACGGATCTGGATGTTTCCGCCTATATTGAAATTATAATATTTTCTATGATGAGTAGTTACTGCCTAGGTGAAGGACTATTCCCAGCATTGAATCTGTGCACAGGAGGGTTCTAAAAGCCAGATTGGATCAATTCTGTTTGGTAAGCAGAGTGTTATTTCTGGGAAGAGAGTGCAGTCATGCCTGTCTTTGCATTGCAAAAATCCCCAGGAAGGGCTGAATAGCTGGTCAATGGGACTGGACCAGAGATGAAACTGATGCAATGCGTTCGTCTAGTTGTTTTAGTTGCTTTTCGGAGAGCAGTGGAGAATTCCCCAGGACTTTGCAAAGTCTCCTTTGCAGTATGTTTGAGCTTCCATCATGGTCTTCTCACCTTTGCATGAGTGAATCATATCCTGTCTCAGACAGGCATTTCTTGTAGTGCTTATATAACTGTGGCATAAAGTACATTTCTGTGCAGGGAAGATTGTCTTAGCAAGTGATATTGCTCTGGATTTGACAGTTGAGTTTTAGACTATTTAGTCTAGGGAATTTAGAGTTTAAAATTTCTTTTTCTCAGGAACATGCTCCTGTTTATATCAACACCACATTGTTGTAAGAACAGAAGCTTAATATTTACTCCCTGGAAAAAGAAAGAAGTCTGATCGGTAATAATAATATTGAATTGTACCTCCATAGTGGATTTCTTAGGACCAGATTAGGTGACATCCTTACTCACTCTGGGTCCAATTCCATTGTCAGTTACATTAATGTAAAACTGGAGTAAAACCATTAATTTCAATGGAGCTTCTCTACATTTACACTGGTGTAGCAGAGAGCAGAACTTGGCCCACTGAGAAGTACCTTAGTACATGAATAATCAACTCCATTAACTGCAATGAAACTACTCAGTGGTTCTCAACCAGAGGTTCAGGGCCCCCTTGTGAGCTGAAGCAGGTTTCAGGGGGTCCATCTAGCATGGCTGATGTTAGACTCACTGGAGTCCAGTGCAGAAAGCCAAAGCCCCACCGCACAGGACTGCAGCCTAGGGTCCCAGCTCCCACCACCCACGGCTGAAGCCAAAGCCTGAGCAACTTAGCTTTACAGTGTCCCCAGTAGTGGGGTGCCCCGAGCAATTCCCCTGCTTGCTACCCCTTAACACCGGCCCTGACTTTTATATGCAAAAAAACAGTTGTTGTGGCATAGGTGGGCTGTGGAGTTTTTATAGTCTGCTGGGGGGCTTCAGAAAGAAAAAGGTTAAGAACACCTGGTGTAATGTACAATTGTGTGTGAGTAAAGGTACAACAATCTCTGGCCCTTAACTGCACAACATGGGACAAAAGCTCAGAATGAAGGACGTACACACACACACACACACAATTGTGCTCCATGTTTGCAGAAAAGGGAGGGTCACTTATTTTGCATAAGTAATCATTAGAGTTAACCGAAAGATTTCAAGTAAGGACTTTTTTTCCTTGTAAAATGGCTGACTTTAAACCATGTTTTTTGCAAAAAACTGTCCCCATTACTGAATTTTTTAACTCTTTTTCCTAAAACTTTTGTGGGGTTTTTTTAAACTGAAAATTGAATTGCATTTTTTGTTGAAATGTGTAGTGGCACATTCCATTTGCTGAAACCTAAATTGTTGATAAATAAAAAGCTTCTATCAAAATTTTGATAACCATCTTGATAAACCAACAAACAAAAAACCCACAAAAATAAAAATGATCTTGGCAAAATAAAAACAACTTTGAAATGTTTTTCTTTATTTTAATTTTGGACCAGGTCTAACAATAATGTTGCCTCAGTGACAGCTGCATTTCTGGCGCCACTGTTTTACAGAAATGAAAGCAAGATATTGTGAGATCAGCATGGATGGGGGTAAATTTGGGTTAAAAATAAGAGGTGCCCTGTCTGATGAGGCCCAGTTCAGAGGGATACTAGTGCTTAAAGTGGCCTGAAAAAAGTTTGTTTGTGTGCGTCATAATCTGGGAGCAGCAACTTTGGTAAGACTGTAGAGTTCCCCTCAATGACCCATCTTGTTTTTTAAAATTGTTTTTTGCCAGGTCTGTGTGTGACCCCTTGCAACTCTCCCCATACAGTTTTAAGCACCGAGGGATGCTGAGCCAGGGCGCTCTCTGCCTGTCAGTCAGAGGATAAATTGCCTCTCATTCTCCAGGGCCGAGCCCTTGTGCAACACAGCATTACCCTGCTCGTCTGTGGCACCTTTACATTCTCTTGTCAGCCTCTGATTTTGTTTTATCTTCAGACTATCCAGCTATTCTTGGCCTGTTCTCCATCTTATTGCGCATTATCTTCTATCTGTCTCTCCGTCTTCCCCACCTCTTGTGCCTCTTTGCTGCTCCTCTCTCTGAATCATTCCACATGGCTTGCTACCCCCTTTTGTCACATTATAATCTTTCTGCCATTCACCCTCCTTTCTAGGGTTACCAGGTGTTCAGTTTTTGACTGAAAAGCCTGGTTGAAAAGGGATCCTGGTGGCTCCAGTCAGCAACGCCGACCAGGCCGTTAAATATCCGACTGGTCACACAGCAGGGCAGGCAGGCTCCCATCTCTACTTGGTTCCATGTGGCTCCCAGAAGCAGCGACATGTCCCTCCAGCTGGGGGGCAGCCATGGGGGCTCTGCACGCTACCCCCACTCCAGGTGCCGGCTCTGCAGCTCCCATTGGCCAGGAACCAAGAGGTGCTGCGAGAGCAGCACCCGAGGATGGGGGCAGCACATGGAGACCTCATGGCCGCACCTCCACCTAGGAGCCGAATATGGTGGCTGCTTCCAGGAGCCGCCTGCAGTAAACGTTGCCCGGAGCTTGCATCCCTCACCCCTCCTGCGCCCCAACCCCCTGACTCAGTCCAGAACCCTCTCTCATGCTCCATCCCTGAGCACCTCCCACACTCTGAACCCTTCATTCCCGGACACATCCCAGAGCCCGCACTCCCAGCTGGAGCCCTCACCCACTTCTGCACCCCAACCGCCTGCCCCAGCCTGGTGAAAATTAGCGCCTGAGCAAGAGGGGGGTGGAGCAAGCGACAGAGGGATAGGGGATGGAGTGAGCAGTGGGAGGGCCTCGGAGAAGGGGTAGGGCAGGGGTGGGGTCTTAGGGGAAGGGGCAAGGCAAGGATGTTTGGTTTGCAGCAATCAGAAAATTGGGAACCCTACTCCTTTCTCTCAACCCCCGCCACCGCCTTTTTGCCTCCTGGCTTAGTTTAGCATTCTGCTTCACTTATCATCCTGCTCTCCCTTTCTTTTTGCCTCTTGCACTATTCAGCTTTATTTTCTCCATCCCTGTGTGTGTGTGTGTATCTTGTTCCCCTTCCCCAGTCCCCACATTTGATCATACAAACTTGGCTGAACTGTTGGAGCAAGTTGTCACATTTCAGGGCTTTGTAAACTACTTTCCCTCACAAAATTCTGAGGAAGAAATAGATGGGTCAGAGTACAGCTGCTTATAGATTTGGGGGCTTGATTGAAAGTAAATGGATGCAAACCGCTGGCCTTCACTGGAGTTGCACCTTCATAAACCTGGTCTGTATCTGCCTCTGTTTTATAATCTCTTCTTTACACTCACCTATAACTGTCTCCAAAATGTCCAGGGGGGACTGAAATCTTCTATGCAGTCTCAGCAAAGGGTTGATTTTCACTCGAAAGTTTGAAGGAAAATCCCTCTTCTATTTTTGTATTTTGTGAGAATACAAATAATTTTTAAAAAGAAGTGGGGGGACTGCAGACATGACTAGGATTGTAAGTTTCTTGGGGCCTGGATTGTCTTTTTGGTCTGTGTTTGTACAAGGCCTTGCACAGTGGAGCTGTGGTCTGCGACTGGGGACCCTAGGGGCTACCACAAATCAAGTAAAAGATTTAGATGATACACTGCCTATTGAAGTCAATGAAAGGCCTTCCATTGACTTCAGTGGGTGCTAGCTAAGGCTCTACTTGGATAGCCAGGAAGGCAAATTCAGGCCCAATGCAGTTTGTTCTGTGACGGAGACTTGGTGCCCAATCAAATCAGCCTAGATTCCAGAAGATTTTTTTAAAACCAAAACTAAAAGGCTAAAATTTTCTTGCAGTTACATCTGTGTTACCCACTTAAATGACAGAATTTTCAGTCAGATTTTGAAGCCAGAAGGAACCATTATGGTCTGGGCTGACTTATAACGTAGGCCATAGAACCTCTCCCAGTTATTCTTGCCCTCTACTTCTGCTTGAGCTAGAGCACATCTTCTCATTTTCTTCTTCCTTCATGGAGGAGTTTGTGCCTTTGCGATCTGAGTAGTGGAAGTGAAAATAAAAACCATGCCAATGGCCAACATGCTCAATGTGCTTCAGTACCAAAATATAGAGAAACATGAACCTGCATGATCATTCTCCTCTCATTGAATCTGTGCTAATTCCTTAGCATCAAAGTTCTCAGTCCATCCTATTGCTAATCTCAAGTGATTAGCAGACCTAAGGGCATGGGACCGCTGCCAGTGCAAGTTGTAATTTGCTAGGGAAATTAATCAGGGCTCAATGTGCCTAGAGAGAACTTTCATACGTATTGTAACGGACCTGTAGCCTCTTAGGAATTTTATTCATGGCTGTTTTCACTCTGCTGCTGCAGTCGTTTGGTGCTTCATGCAGCAGTGGGGAGAAAACACCAATATCCCAGCTCCAAACCCAGAGTTTCCTATGGATGGTGCTCAAGAAGAATCTTCACTAGCTGTAGGATAATAGTGCATTTGACACACACACATGGTTGGGCAGTCCAGCCCTACTGATATACCTTAATTGCCATTCTGGGACATAGGGCAAATGGTCTTTGGTGCATTTCATAGAGACAGGCTCCAGTTGCAAAATTTGCAGCCAAAATGGAACTTTCGCAAAGTTCCAGGGTGTTCAGACGGGGGTTGCGCTATACAATTTGATCTCTGTATTTCGATCAATTGTAATTTACAGCTTTAAATACTCTGACTGTCATAGAACCTTGAATCACAGTCCTTTTCCCCTTGAAACACAAAACAAGTGAGTTATGTATATCTGGAACTTCCCCTGCTGCATTCAGCCTTCTCCTGGCTTAGCCGACATTACCTGTCTTTTCCCTGTAGACAGATTAATGTTGAATGCAATTTTCACTCCGATAGAAAACAGCTGCAATTTTATGGTAATTTTTTTCCTTTCAGCAAAGTCTTTTAATTATTCCTCTTTTAGTCAGCCTGCGCAATTTACCATTAAAAGCCGACACGTCTTCCATGTAGCCTATTGACAGCAGCTGACAAACAGGCAAGAAGAGAGCTGAAACGAAACTACCAAACACTCCACTACAAACATTCTTGTGGAGGAACAGAAAAACTCCTGACATTTAACAAGCGGTGTATTGGCCTTACTGCTCACGAGTAATTAATCTTCACACTTTAGTTTTGAAGCGGGCTGTTGGAAACATAACCACAAAGATGGGGAGAAAGGGAGGGAGGAAACAAGCTTTTAAGAATGAAAAATTGTTTACCACCTTCCTAATGCATGATTGTTGCTGGCAGCTATTTCGTAGTATTCCGAATAATGGTTTAAAAAATGTGTTGTTAAAGCAGAAATCTGCACTTGAAGGTACAACTGAGGGCAGATTGCATTTACTTTACTTTAAGTCAGTACTGTTTTTTTTGTGCAAAAACATATTAAGGTCTAAATGGCTGAATGCAGCGAATATCTGCTCTAATGCTATTTTTTTCAGTTTGGAAAACCAGTTACATTTTGGACTTTTTCCTCTGCTGGAATGAGTTGATAATCTGCAGGGCTTCTCTTCTGCTGCAGTTCTGTTCCAGTGAACTTTCTTTGGCGTAATAATGATAATATCTGTCTTTTACATAAGGCTTCTCATCCACAGAGCATCTTACCTCCACTTTGCACATGGGGAAACTGAGTCATGGAGTGGTGAAGTGACTGGCCCAAGGTCATACAGAAAGCCAGTGGCAAAACTTGGACTAACCCAAGACCTCCTTAATGCTACTCCCGTGCTCTGTCCACTAGGCAACGCTAGCACATATGGCTATCAGAAATAAGTTAAAACTCCATGGTTCAGCACCAAGTGAGTAAACTGCCCAATAGCCAGTGAAATATACAGATGTTCTTCTCTATTAAAGAAAATAAATCTCCCAATAAATAGCTCTGTACAAGGCTTAGGGAAAAAAAGAGGAGTTACAGGAACTGCATGCCAGATTTTCATTTAAAATATATTTTTCATATAATAATAATTATTATTTATATTACAGTAACACCGAGAGACCTTGAATGAGCTCAGGGTCCCATCATGCTAGCCACTGTGTACACACATAGCAAGAGACAGCCCCTGCCCCAGAAAGCTTACCATCTAAATAGACTGCTAGGACAAATGAAGTACTATTATTCCCATTTTACAGATGAGGAATCCAGACACAGAGAGATGAAACGACCTGCTGCACAGGGAGCCACACAGGACATCTGTAGCAGAGACAGAAATTGAACCCAAGTATCCTGAATCCTAGTCCAGTTCAGTAACCATGCAGCTCCCCCTCCTGTCACAGTAATGTTACTCCTGTCCCTTTCTCTCTCTGTAGGTACTATAAGAGTTCGGTAGTGCTAATGTGCTTTGTGATCCCCACCCTGGTGCCCTGGTACATCTGGGGGGAGAGTCTGTGGAATTCCTACTTCCTTGCTTCCATCCTTCGTTACACCGTCTCTCTCAACGTCACCTGGCTGGTCAACAGTGCAGCTCACATGTACGGCAATCGACCCTACGACAAGTACATTGGCCCCCGGCAGAATGCATTTGTCACTTTAGGAGCAATTGGTGAGTACCAGCCAAAATGTCTCTCTGAAACTTTACCCTGGGTTACTTTGCGTGTTGCCGAGCTCTAGCTAGAAGTCGGATTTCCTTTCACTGCAAACAGAACCATGCACAAAGGATGGTCAGCAAACCATTCCTTGAGTGCTTAATCCTGGCCAGGATTTAGGGAGTCTGTCTGCAGTAATCCTGTGCAGCACAGTCTGTGATCCAGACAGCAGGCCAGGAGTATCTGGCATCCTAAGTAAAGATTCCTTGTGTGTTTATTACACCCGAGCCCTGTCTCTCTCCTCTCACAAGGGGCACTAAACTAAATCGATTTTACCAACTGGCTAGGCACTCCCATGGCACTCAGTTATGAAACAATTGTTATAGTCTTGGCAGGAGTGGGTGTGTATCTTCAACCAATGAAGACTGTACCATAGCTGAAAGCTCTTCAAAATACTTTCCTCTGCCCATTAGCATCACCTCCGTCTTGCTCAGGATCAGCTTCAGATAGCTGTTGTTCACCTGTGAGCTGATCTTATCCAAGCACTAGGCCCTCTTGGTGGTAGTGCTGTGGTCATGTGTGAATATGGTTGTATGTAGATGTTGAAAAGGATTGGAGAGAGAACTGATCCTTGTGAAACTCCACATGTGAGTAGTCTGGTAGTAGAGGAGCAGTTTCCCTGCACTACTTGTTGGATGCATCCCTCCAGAAAGAGCTTAAGACATTTTAGCATGTTACCCTGGATCCCTGCCATCTCTCTCAAGTGAGACAAAAGAATCTCAGGCAACATTGTGGAATCCTGCCAAGAGATCCAGGAGGATGAGAATGGATCTCTCTCCTCTGTCCGCAGGAGATCATCTAAAAGTGCCAGTAGGGCAGTTTTGGTTTTGTCCTGGCCTGAATCCAGAATGAGACGGTCTAGGATGTTGGCTTCGGTTACATGAGCTTGTCGTTCAGCTTTTGCTAGCTTGTCTACGAGCTTGGAATGAGAGGTCTGACAGTGGATGGTAGCTGGCTAGGACCAAAGCATTCAGGGTGGGTTACTTCATCACTGGTTAGGCTAGTGTGTGTTTGAAGGAGGAAGGGAAGTTTCCTTCTGTGAATGAGGCATTGGTCATTTCAGTCAGGAGTGGAACCAGTTGTTCCTGACTCTTTTTCACAAGTCAGGAAGGGCATGGGCCGGATTCACAGCTCTTGGGTTAAGACTCATTTAAGCTGTCGAGAAATTCTTGACGAATGAACACTTGAAATACAGGTGGGCTGTTTGGTTGGTGGGTGGAGGTGGAGTGGATCTCAGCTGTTTGAGAAGGCTTCCTAATGGTGCGTGATGTTTTCAGTGAAGTAGGATGATAGATCTTCACAGCACTTGGTGCTCAGCTCCACAGCAGGCCGTCGTCATTCAGGATAACTGCCTGGGGAGGGATTTGGCAGCCACAGTGGAGGCTGATAGGAAGGTTCTCTTGGCCTGTAATATAGCCTCTGCCTAGACTTTGAGGAATTTATGTTTTATCCTCTCTGAATCAGCCTTTTTCTTCTATCAGTGCTCAAATTTCCATTCCTTTCCCTTCACCCAGCGTAAGGTGCAAGTTGCCACGGAGATCTGTGTGAGCAATGTGGAGGAAGGGGCCGTGTGGGGGCCAGTGTGTCAGTGGCTGACTGTAGAATGGTAACTAGGTTCTCAACCCCTCGTCCTGTGGATGGAGTGCTATTGTCCTTTGGCAGGCTTTGGAACTGGTTAAAGTCCATGAGTCTTCGTGGTTGAATCAGCATCACTGGACCTTCTTGTTGCCGGGGTGCTAGATGGTCTCTGCCCACTGCCTTCGTGAAGTGATCATCTGTCTAAGACAGTGGCTGGGTTGTGATGTCCTCCATTTTGACATTTAGGCCAAAAAACAGGTCCAAAGTGTGTCCAGCCACGTGGGCTGGATCAGAGGTGACCTGTTTACGTCCTAGGGTGGAAAACGAGAAGATGAGTTTGTGGGCTTTGGCACCAGTGGCCTTGTTGAATATGTGTGGTGAAATCTCCCAGGATGACAAGTCAGCGGCATTTCACCCCCATCATTGACAAGGGGTCAGTGAGCAACTTTATGGATCATTTAATCTGTGGTGGTTTGTAAATGAGCATAAAACCTATGTTAGCTTTGGGTCTGGTTTTGACTGCCAGATGCATCAATTCAAATGAAATTGTCTTATGTGGGGCACATCTCCTTGCATTGGATGTTTGCTGAGAAGATGAATGCAGGGCCATCTGCCTTCTTGTCCTGTCTAGGTCTGTGATGTACCGAGTATCCTGGGGGAACAAGTTGCACTAGCACAGGGCTTGCTGCAATATCATCCAGCCAGGTCTTGGGGATGCAGACTATATTGTGCGCTTTGTCATTGATGAGGTTGTATATTATTTGTTAGCGGCAAATCTTGCATTGATCATCCTCAACTTTAGTTTGTGTTGCCTGCTTCTGGTGCCCGCCTACGTAGGGGTCCTGTACAGTGTATCAGCGTTAAATGTCTGAAATCAGGTTTCTTTTTTCCGTTTCCTTGGACAGTTCCTCCCAATTAGAACAGTAATAGGTTATGTAAGGTTGGCACAGGTTGCGAAGTCATTAAAAATTCCACCCTTAGATTCCAACTATGGATTTAGGTACCTATGAGGTACCTACTTTGGACCACCTTAGCCTCTATATTCATGATACATAACTGAACCTGACTTCTGCTCTTTCCGCTGTCAGTGCTGCTGAGCTTGTGACCATCTATCTCCTCCTCCTCCTCCTCCTCCTCCTTCCCTTTTAATCACAATAATTTTGCCTACTGGACGGCACACACCTGTGTCCCAAAACTAAAGCTTTGACCTGCTACTCTAAAATAAAAGTGGATATTTCCCACTTCCTAGGGCTAACCCAGCATTACTTGAAGCCTCACACCATACGATTATCCTCTTCCCCTATTATTTGAATAGACGTAGTGGCTATTTTGACAGTTAGTCGCACCGTTGCCACACGTAAATACCACATGAATGTCAGACACCCTTGAATGCAAATGTCAGGGCCTGTCCACATTCCTCTTGAACAAGTGCTGCAATGAAATGGATAGAAAGGGTTATTAGCTGCCACAGGGGATGTACAATTTTTTCTGTAATAGAAAGGAAGTCAGGGAGTTTCTCTCTGCTCTCACCTCAGCCTGACTCTCTCTCACAGCAGGTTTTCTTGGCTCCCTGCTGCTGCACAGTTTTTAATCCTCTCTCTTATTATTGTCTTAAGAGTTCTACCAACGAATGACTCAAGCCCTGTTACACTCCTCTCTGTTACCTTAACGGAAACATCCATTCAGCATCGAGATATTTGATGGGGAACCTGAGCTATTGCTCTCAGAATGCTTAACTTATTCTTTTGGGCTCATAGAATGATAGAAGATTCGGGTTGGAAGAGACCTCAGGAGGTCATCTTGTCCAACCCCCAATGCTCTGCTTCAGATACGTGTGTGGGGCTCTGGCTGACGGCAGCATGTGTTGTCTAATAGCTGGGCTGGATACTGCCAAAGGCTGTCAGGAATGGGAGACTGGAACCAGGATTGAAACCAGTTTAGCTTCTAGTGTGTGAGAGACAAAAACCTTGCACCACCCTGTTAGAGAGGCCTGGTTGAGCCTCAAGCCTCAGTTGAGCTGAAAAAAGATTTGTTTTGTCTACACTAGCAGTCAAGCTGTTTTCAACAGTGGGTCCATCTGATTCCTTCGTGACAGCCTTGGAATAGGCCATTTCTCCTGTGTGATTGGGCCAAAAGGGAACTTCTTCAGTCATTCTCATCTGGGGGCATCCTTGTAAAATCACGTTGGATCACTCCTGTCATGGGGTTTGCGGGAGCGCCTCCCTGTGGCCACAACTGGGAGTTAGCTCGTGACCAGTCTGATGTCCCTTCCTTCAGTTTCTCACCCCATGGTCTCGGTCGGTCTCTCTCTCTCTCTCTGGAGTCAGGTTACTGCTCCTCCACCCCTCAGGGTGCTCTCCCTTCATGGCTTGGTCCTCTGGCCAGGTCACTGTAGTCCTTCCTTTCCGGGGTCTCAAGCCCTACTGGACAAACTGTCTCAAGCAGTTTTCTGCCCCACTGCCCAGTCTGTGCCACTTCCCCAGTGGCTGGTAGGGGAACCCAGGCCCGCCCTCTACTCCAGGTTCCAACCCAGGGACTCTACAACCAGCAGGCAATGTTTGCACTGTCCAGATCTTGCTGCTGTTTCCCTGAGCTGCATCCTACTTCACCTCTATCTGGCTCCTTCTCCACCCTCATCTGGGTACTTCCTTCCCTCAGGGCTAAGATCCAAGGGCTTCTAAGCTCTCCCTCCCATTTGTTCCTTTCCCTCTCTAAGCCCAGAAAGTTACTGCAGCCCCCTTCTTATTTTCTAATTCCTGGATTTAGAGCAGCTTAGCCTGCCTCTTGCTCAGCTCGGCTTCATCTACTAAAAGTTTCAGCCCTGACTCTTCTCCCCTCCACCTCCCTGTGCAGCCTGTCTCAGGGTTAATTGCCCCTTCCTCTCTACTCAGACCTTGTGTGGAGTAGGCACCCCATTACCTTCTTGTTTTCTGTCATGTGGTTTAGCAATAGGGGTTTGTTTGTCGAATGTCTTTGCTGCCTCCCCTCAATGGGGGAAACAAAACCACAATGCACTTTTATTGATGTGATGACCAAGCTTGCTACAGAAATCTCACACAGATATAGATGTAGCTTAATTCAGTTCACATGAAGCTACAACAGTGTAAACCAGTTGTAAATTGAGATGAGTATCCACACCGCAGTTTGCCCGGTTTAACTAAATCAATGTAAAAGCCAATATTTGTGAAACTGGTGCAACTTTTGCATATAGGGAAGCCATAGATAGATGAGGCCATGATCCTGCAACTTTTTCTCTCTGTATTTTAAATCAATGATGCACCTGGTGGGATTATACCAGAGTAGAACATGTTATAGGATCAAGTATCTTCTATCTATCTACCTAATCTATCTAATCACAAGACATATATTGACCCCTGCACTTAAAATCTCTCTTTGTTTTTCCAGGTGAAGGCTTCCACAATTACCATCACACCTTTCCATTTGATTATTCAGCCAGCGAGCTTGGCTTGAAATTCAACCCAACCACATGGTTCATTGACTTCATGTTTTGGTTGGGGCTGGTTACTGACCGAAAACAGGCTCCCAAGGAGATGATCTTAGCCCGCAAAGAGAGGACTGGTGATGGCAGTGCTTGAAAATGTAACATTTCTGTGTAAATCTACACTGTCGTGTATGTATGTGTGTGTGTGCGCATGCATTTTTTCTTTGGGAAAAGTAGTTTTTTTTCAGATAAAATGGGCTAAATTTAATCCCTGGGATAACTCCGTTGACTTTAGTGGCTTTATGTCAGAGGTGAATTTAGTCCCATTTTTTTTCTCCTATTAGCTGTCTTATGTCCGAATCCAAGACTATTAAGTGTAAAAAATATTGGATATTATTTAATATTAGCGTTAAACATCCTAGATCTTTGATTTTAGTCATTCTAGTTTAAATCCTGTGTACGCTGTAATATGCTTGTTCGTGTTAACCCTGGCAAGATGGAGGAATTAACCATCCTTTCAAAGTGCGGTTCAGGTGAATGTTTATTTGTTTTTACTAGTCAACCAAACATGCTTTGAGACATAATTTTGGGGGGGGTTGGGGATAGGGCCTGATATGCTGTTACAAAAACAAAGAGAAAAGAATGTTTAAAAATCCCCTATACTGGGGAAAAATCAGTTTTAAAAAAAGATGTTTGTCTGAAAATCTGTTTTCTTCTTTTTGTTTGCAAGACCCTTGCTCCACTGTCTTTGTTTATATAAATTCATTTATTGCTAAGCAGGCTATTGTGTTAAAAGCTACACATTATACAAGCCAAAATACAAACTGATGCCATGCTTAGCGGATTCATTCATTGTCACATAAACATTGTAATTTGTAAAGATGTACTGCTCAACTATGTCTTAAACCAAAAAAAGCTTTGATTTAAATGTTTGGAGACCTAATTTATATTCTAACAGGTCACAGCCACTGCTGCATGCATATTTTAGCTACTTCTGCAAAGTCAGTATCTTCATTTTTTTCCCCAAGTTTCACTATCAGGTCTTTAAAACCTGGCCTTTATCTAGATCAGTTTCTTTCCTAATGTTACAAGTGCATGTAGCCTCTACTGGTTTCAAAGCAAAATATATATTAAAAAAGTTATGTAGCTTCTGGATTTAACAGTTGCCTTTTAAAAGCAGCATGTCTTGGGACCTACAACCCTTTGTGTTAGATGGTAGCCAGTGCAGAGGAGAGACTTTGTCTGCACTGGAGCACTTTTGAAGACGGAGGGGCCTGATTCTCATTTACATTAAGGGTTGAGTGTAGACACTGCCTATGCTGATGGGAGGGGTTAGGTAGTGTACTCCACCTCCCCGAGGGCAGAAGAATTCTTCTATCATCCTAGCACTGGCTACATGGGAGCTTTGGTCGGCTTAACTATGCTCTAGGGGTGTGTGGATTTTTCACATAGTTAAACCAGTCTAATTTTCTAGTGTAGCCCCAGCCTGAGATTCCCTTTGCCCTGTTCTGCCAGTGTGCATATGCGCACTTTCACGCCCATTTACACTGCAAAGGGAGGAAGGGAAAGATGGTCTTAATATAAATGAGAATCAGGACTAGTTATTTTCAGGAAAGATGTACAATTTTAAAACCAAACTCAGTTCTTTGGGGTTTGTTCGGGTTTTCTTTAGTTTTGTTTTTTAAATGATGCCAATATAAAAGAATTGTCCTTATTCTGTACTTCAACCAGCAGGTGTTTAACGGTGTTAATTTGCCATTAATGACATGTAAACTCATGAGTGATTTACAATAAACAGCTATGAATTAGCCTGTGGCCTGGTTCTTATTTGAAGATCTTTCATTAAATGGTGGTTTTATGAATGAATGATCAAAAATATTACACTCTTGCTCTGTCACCAGTGGTTACTCCAATTCTTTGTGAAGTCTCACCTAGGTCTGAACATGGCTCCCCCCATTTCCATAATATCTACCATCTCAAAACATTAATGAATTCATTCTCACATCATCCCTATATGACAGGTGGGGAAACTGAGGCACAGCTATGGGAAGTGACTTGTTCAAGTTCACATAGGACATTAGTATCAGAGCCAGGAACAAAACCCAAATCTCATGAGTCCTGGTCCAGGGTCTTAACTACAAGATCATCAGCTGCTTCCTTGAGTTGGGCCCAACAAAGAGTGGCTAAAATGATTAGGAACCCACATGTCCAAAATGTAGCTGGCTGGTGGGTTTGGAGGTGATGATGTATGTAAGGGAGTGTGGCAAGGGAGATATATACACCTCTCAAATGATTCATCCCTTTATAAAAAGTCCTGTTGTTATGGCGGTTTACCAGTTGAGGAAATAACATGAATGCAATGGAAAGCTAAACCTGGGTTTATAACTTTCAGTTAATCTTCGGAATAAAAGATCTCAAAATTATACCAGTACTACCCCTGGACTGTATTGAGTTCATTTCTCACCAAGCACATCTATAGAGCAAAACTTCACTACTTCCTATTAAAAACATAAGAATGGCCATACTTGGTCAGATCAAAGGTCCATCTAGCCCAGTATCCTGTCTACTAACAGTGGCCAATGCCAGGTGCCCCAGAGAGAGTGAACCTGACAGCTAATGATCAAATGATCTCTCTCCTGCCATCCATCTCNATGTCCAAAATGATAATATGATGTACATTTTTTCTGTCATTTGCTGAATGCCAAGTACCCAGCTAACAGGTGCAGTGAATTCACACTGGCTACCCTTAGCGTTTCATTTTATTAGAAGGTTAGACTGCAGATTAAGTGCAAAAGTATTCATTCAGGGAGGATTGGTACAGGTGAATGTGCAGAACTGTATCACAGCTAATGTTCTGTTTCTTTATCTTTCCATGTATGGAGAGAGTAAATCTCCCTGTTCATGATTTTATACACCTCTATCATATCCCCCCTTAGTCTCCTATTTTCCAAGCTGAAAAGTCCTAGCCTCTTTAATCTCTCCTCATATGGGACCCGTTCCAAACCCCTAATCATTTAGTTGCCCTTCTCTGAACATTTTCTAGTGCCAGTGCCAGTATATTATGAACCCAATCCTGCAAATAGATGTATTGGTGATGTGTGAATCTTTATGACCGCATGGAGTTAAACTGAATTCATTGGTATTTTGCACTGTGTAAGAGATTCACACTAGTTAACACTTCGGCAGTACTGGGACCTAAGACTAGGGAACCCGTTGCAAATGACAGATGCTTTTTGCGAATTAGAGAGTAAGCAAAGAAACATGATTTTGTAAAAAAAAAAAAAAAAAGGCTATCACATCAAAACAATGTACATTGTATTTCTTTATGCTTTACTTTCTTCTTTACTTTGCATTTAGGTGGCAAAAAAAAAGCACCTAAATCTGCACGCAAAATTTCCCAGGAACATTTTTTTTGACAAAAATCTTAAACAAGAAATAAAAAATGCTATTTTTGCAAACTGCTTTTGGTAAAATATATATATATTTTCTATTAACATTTTCAGTTTCCATTTTTTCATCAGAAGCCCAGAAACTTTCCACCACAATAAGGCATTTCTAAGACAAAAATTGATCAGGAAACCCATTTTTGGGTCACAGAAATATTTCTGTGAAAAATTTCAGTTGGCTCTGATATTTGGGCACCTGAATAAAAGCAGCCTGATTTTCACAGGTGCTACTGCCACAGCTCCCTTTGCTCTCATTCTGAGTAGGAGCAAGCTTTATTTACACGTCATACCAGACAGAAATCTCCTCCCTTGCTGGCAGATTCCTTATTCCTCAACTGGGGCCTGTAATATTCACAGGGCCACCCAGAGGATTCAGGGGGTCTGGGGTCTTCAGTGGCAGGGGGGGCCCTGTTGCCAAATTTCTGCAGAATACCTGGCACTTCAGCAGTGGGTCCTGGGGTGGAAGGACCCCCCGCTGCGGGTCTTTGGGATGCTTCGGAGGCAGGTCCCGGAGCGGAAGGAAAAACTCTTGTGGGGACCCCAGTGAGGCCTGGGGTAAATTGCCTCACTTGTCCTCCCCTCCCCCGCCCCGGGCGGCCCTGAATATTCATCATACTAGGCTTACTGAGCCACTGTGGAAACAGTGATGCAGCTCGCTAGGGCTGAGCTTCAAAGGCAGAAGCCTGGAGCAGAGCAGCAAGGAAGAAGGTAGGACTTGACTTGAGGTGAGATGAGATGAAGAGCAAAAAAGGAGTATGGGGGAACAGGGTGAAAAATATGCTGGTAGGCAGAACCTAGGAGGGAATGGCAATGGGGCTTTCTGTTTTAAAATATAGTCACCCAAATCATATCCCTAAACTCTTATTTTCCCCAGCTCTCCAACAGACTTCATTCAGGCCACTACCCCCTGGTATTCATACAATGTTCATGCTGAGTGCCTGATTTCCAAAAGACCTAGTCCTTTCCTTCTTCTTCAATGGAGTTCATTGGAGTGATGCTGATTGACACAAGCTGAGAATCTGGCCCCCCACATGTAGTTCAGAGCCACAGGGCCAGATTCTGCTCTCAATTACACCATCAGAAACCCAGAGTAACTCTCTGGATTTCAAGTGAGTTATGCCTGCTATACAGCTGAGTGGCTAAGAGCACAGTCTGATCAGAGGTCACGTTAACAGCCTACTCTGTTACAAACATCCTTTCTGATGGTTTCCTCTCTATGCCAGATGCTGTTTGGGTAGCCAGACTTCTTCACAAGCTCACAAACTGCGGGCCAGGTCCCTTAGCCACTTCAGTGGAGCTATGCCAACTTACCCCAGCAGGAGAGAGCTCTGTGGATCTGCAGTTCAACTTGCAGGTCTCTCAGTAAGCAGCTTACTCTGTTTGCTTAGATCTGCAGGCAGACAGGATTATGCTTATAATACCTTATGCTTGACAGACAGATTGTACACACACCTCTGCTATGACATATGTCATACATATTGCAATTTATTAACAGATCGACGCATTGGGAGGGGAAAGGGCACTGAAGCATGTAACAGGCAAGCATAGAGAAATAAAATACTTTAAAGAGAAGACCCATGGGTCCAAGTGGCCATCGCCTCATACTTGTATGGTCAGATACACCCACTGCGCACTGACCAGAAGTACACCACGGCGAATGGAGCACCGTAGGCCCAACTGCATTCGCCACTTAGGTCTAACAGTGGAAAAACAGCCCTGCAGTTATTTTGGCCATATAATTGGCTGCATTGCAGGATACAGTTAATCTGGAAGGCCTGAGCTCTTACAGGCTGTTAGGGCAGAGGGACTGGTTAGCGGGTGAGGCAGGTTTCGCTGTGCTCTTGAAATAATTCATACGGTCTGTAATAACTCAACACCAAAATGGGGCTCTGCATACAGTAACAAATCATTTCATTACATGATTACACACTGCGGCCTGCATTTGCAAAACTGGCTAATGATTTTGGTACTTCAACTTCAGGTTGTCCAACCTCAGACATTTGAAAGGGGGTTAATTTTCAGAGGGCAGCTGCTCAGTGTTTAGGGCCCCTTCAGGTATCTCAGGCTGAGCACCCCCAAATCAGTCACTTTTGCAAGTTTAGGCCTATTAGATAATGCACTATGAGACAGAAGTTTTCTACCACCCTAAATACAGGAGCAACAGGTTGACACGTTTTTGCATCCTTTTTTCTGATAACTTTTCTAATCTCTGTTTTATTCCGTAACATTGGCCTAGTTTTGCAATAAAGTCCCCCAACTGGAGCTCACTGCAGACTTGGGACCTGTGCACTACACATTCTCTTACTAACCAGCAGCACGGCCTTCTTCAGTGGCCACGCAGGAGATGAACCAGCTAAGTATGCAGATACTAATCAGCAAGCTAACATGGATTTTGACTATCTGCACATTTCCTCCATTACCCTGGGGCCTTGGCTATACTAGGGAAATATTGGAGCAGTTGCCCACCATTGCTAATTCTGGTTCACCCACAAACAAGAGTAGGAACATTGTCAAAAACTGACCTTGTGTAGCTCAGGCCTATGTTGTTCTGCTTAGTCTGTGTTAAACGTTGTATCAGCACAGTCTACTGTGTGCTTGACTTTCACGGCTGTATTTGTCTGGCATATGGAGCCCATGTTTCAAGATGCTAGAGAATTGCACTGAAGTTTGTAAGGGAAACAAATGGTGTCATATTGAATTGCTTTGGCCCTGATCCTGCAATGAGTTCTGCAAGGACAGACTCTGGATTTACGCAGTTTCCCGTTAAAGTCGTGGGGCTGTGCATGGGCACAGGGGGTCCACCCAGTTAGCACTCAGTACAGGATCAGGGCTCAAATCATAATGCACACAAACAATGGGCCAATGTGCAATGTTGCAGGTGCAAAGTAAAGCTGAGGAAATTTTTTCAGGGAACAGTAAATTTGTCAAACTATTCATTTTGATGGGCACTGACATGACTCATGAATTCAGGTTAAATTCGGTCAATAGATTAGGCTGAAAAAATATAAGAATTTGTTTTTTGAAAAAGTTGAAATGTTTCATCCCAGCCATTTTGAAATGTTTTGTTTCAACTTTTAGTTCAGAAATAGTGTTTCATTTTGAAATGTAGCTATTTTTTAAAAGGAAAAAAATCTAAAAATGTCCCAAAACTAAACAAACAAACAAACAAAAAAACTGTTTGGGGGGTCAAACAAAATATTTTGTTTGATCCAAAACCAAACTGTTTTGTTTTGCTGAGACAAACTGGAAGAAACCCACCTCACTTCTGGTTTGAGCAGAACCAATTTTTTATTTTTCAGACATTTTAGTTCAGCCCCCAAACCAAAAACATCAAATTTTTGCTCAGGTCTAATGCAAACATAGGCCCTGCCTCATCCTGTAATTAGCTCTGCATGAGCTCCTGGCCCTGCCGCACTAGCTTGCAGGATTGGGTCCTTGCAACTGGGGTGGGGGGTGCTAAATCAGGAGTTAAATCAGCACCCTGTACTCTCTAATACCCACCAGGCTATAGTAATTAGGATCTAATTCAAAGACAGACAGTTGACAGAGGGTGTCAATTAACTGAGTAGAGCTACCGCTGAAGGGCTAATTGAGGGGGAAGAACCCTCCCCACCCCTTGTAGCAGTTGGGATTATGCAAACTGACAGGAAGGGAGCCTGGCATAGACAGGTTTAGATATTGCTAGTATGATTCCCTTTCTAAGCAGCAAATGGGTAAATACATATTACTAATGCTACAGTCTGTGGCCTGCTGGAAGACTTCAATAAAAGGTGATGGTGGTGACAGTAATCTGGAGTTGTTGTGGTGAGTGACTGAGGCTAGAAAGGATTCTCAGGGGACCACCCTAGGGTGATAGGCCTTGCCCTGTCCCTGATCCTGCCAGGGCTTAAGCCAATGCTTAGTATGAGGCATGTCCATAGACCTGTTGCAGGCCTTGCCATTTCCTTGCTCTTGAGTTGCTCACTATCTGCCCTGACATCCTCTTAGTGAGTTTTATGGAGGTGGGCTTGGTAGGTTTTTGTTTTATAGGAATCAGCAATTCTATGCTATTGACTGATTTGGATAAACACCACTGGAACCCTCTATCCCTGCTCCTGCCACGGCAATGAGCCCTTTGCTAACTGTCCTACAAAATAAATATGCACTGAATGAGGCAAGGACTCCTGCAGAGCCCTGGTTTATTCACTCTGCCCCAGACTAAACACTGCAGTGTGCCCAGGAGGGGCTGTATGAATCCCATGCTCCCTGAGGGTAAGGAAGGGGTTAATGCAAGACCAAGGAGTGGTAGGAGATGGACCTGCTGGGATCATGTATAGCTCTTGTACTTACAGATGGGTTTTGCTCCCAAAGCACTGGGGTGGACTGGGGAGTTGGTAGGGCTCTGCTAGGGAGTTGTATGTGAGGGGTTTCAAGGTATGGGGTGGGGGTATATGAACTGATGGAGTGGGGTAGGTGATACGTAGCATTGGTGAGCTTGTCTACTGACTCTTCTATTCATGGCAACCTGATATAAGTGGCCCCTTGTCCTTTGGCTTTTGTTACAATAGGCTGCAGACCCCAGCAGATGCCCCTTTAATTGGAACAAAGAAGGAAGATGGATGTGGATGAAGCACTTGCAGATGACAAGGTGAGACAGAAGCGTCTACCTATGAACCCCCTGTGAAGGTGTCATAAACAGATTGTTAAGGGTTAATGTCTCTTTTACCTGTAAAGGGTTACAAGCAGGGAACTGGAACACCTGACCAGAGGACCAATCAGGAGACAAGATACTTTTAAATCTGGGTGGAGGGAAGCTTTTGCGTGTGTTCTTTGTCCGTTGTGTGTTCTTCTCTGAGGGGTTGAGGAATCTGAGAGAGACCAGACATGACTACAGGCTCTCAGTTTCTGTTCAAATAGTAAGAAGAAAGGGTTTTAGTCTTTTTATTGTTTTTCTCTATTTGCACATGTGGATCGGCTGTTAACTTTTATATGTGTAGTTGCTGGGATATTTGATTTGTATTGGTACTGGGAAAAAGTTTCTCTCTAGTGTCTGTAAGCATAGGACTCTGTATATTTTACATCTTGAAGTTACAGAGATAATTCTTTACTTTTCCTTTCTTTTATTAAAAGATTCTTTAAGAGAACCTGTTTCATTTTTTTCCCCTTGTTTAATCCCAGGAATGGGTTTAAACTCACCAGGACTGGTGGAGAGATAGGAGGGGAGAAGTAGAATCTCTCTCTGTTTCTTGAACTGTTTACCTCTTTTGGAGAGAGGACGGGCTTCTCTGATTTTGATTTAAAGAGTTTGCATCAGTAGTCTTTCGGGTAGCCAGGAGGGAAAGTCTGGAGGGGAGGAAGAAGGGGGAATGGTTTATTCTCCTTGATTTAAAAACCCAAGGGAGTTTGGGTTCTTGGGGTCCCAGGGAAGGTTGGGAGATCAGAGTGTCCAAAACACTATATTTTTGGTGGTGGCAATGCTATCAGATCTAAGCTGTAGTAAGCTAGAGGATTCATGCTAGTATCTCATTTTTGAACTCTAAGGTTCAGATCTGGAAGGAATACTATGACTGTGGCAGCTGGGTGGGAACGATAAGAATCCAAAAGCCAGTAGATTCTAGTAATTGCTTTTCTTGCTATGCTGTTATAGCAGAGGGGGTTGTTTTTTTTTTTTTTTAAACTTACAGCAGAGAATTTTTTTCTTGCTCGCTTCGGCGTACATGAGAGGCTATTAAGGTTAACGAGTGTCGTTGTTAAACAAAGCAGGCTTAAGTGGTCAGCCAGGTCCGCCAGACACATTCTGTAACTAAAAAGGTTTCTTTGCTTTTTAACTCTTTCGGAGAGGTAGTAAGGTAAAAGGACTCTGTTGCCTAAGCAACTCAGGGAAGGCAACAGAGAACAAAGCATTTCAGCAGTAAACACCAGAAGGATGCCTCACAACAGAAAAGCAGGAACCATGATCCAGGAAAGCTGAGACAGGAATGAGCACGGCAAAAGCAAGACAAACGAAAATGAACATAAGGAGAACGGAGTAGAACTTAATTAATGCAAAATAGCACGAAGAGCAGCCCCAAAAGAAAAAAGAAGAAGAAGAGGTGGCTACAGAAGAAAACAGAGGAAGAGATAGAACTCGAGGGGAGGCCCACAACACAGGCCCTGGAATTGAACAGGCTACAGCAATGGAACACGAGCCAACCTAACAAGCATGCACCAAATAATTGTTCCACAGCTAAAAATTTCCCACCTACAAGCAGTGATGGACACTGAGCCATCTTAGAAATTTTGAAGACGCCTGCGGGTACATATCTCTGAAGACCAGTCATGATAGAGCTGAGGCACTGCTTCAGTGGATCCCTTAGCAAGGTGGCGGCTGGAAATGCCTAAGAGAAAATGGATTTTATTAAATACAGAAAGTAGGATTTAAGTGGTTCCAAGTAGTGATAGACAGAACAAAGTGAATTACCAAGCAAAATAAAATCAAACATGCAAGTCTAAGCCTAGTACAGTAATAAAACTGAATACAGACAAAATCTCACCCTTAGAGATGTTTCAATAAGTTTCTTTCACAGACTGGATGCCTTTCTTGTCCGAGCACAATCCTTTCCCCTGGTACAACCCTGGTTCCAACTCAGGTGCTAGCTAGGGGATTTCTCATGATGGCTGCTCCCTTTTTTTCTGTTCCACCCACTAACATATCTTTTGCATAAGGTAGGAATCCTTTGTCCCTCTGGGTTCCCACCCCTCCTTCTCAATGGAAAGACACCAGGTTAAAGATGGATTCCAGTCACTGTAAGCCTTCATTATCCTCTTGCCAGCACACAAGTATATAGGAAGACTTACAAGTAAAACAGAGCCATCTACAGTCAATTGTCCTGTTTAATGGTAGCCATTAAGATTCCAAACCACCATTCATGCCCCACACTTAGTATAACCAGGGCCACCCAGAGGATTCAGGAGGCTTGGGGCTAAAAGCAATTTCAGGGGCTCTTTCCACAAAAAAAATTTACAATACCATGGAATATTATATTCTTGTGGGGGCCTGGGGCAAATTGCCCCACTTGCCCTTCCCCCCGCCCCCGGGCAGCACTGAGTATAACTACAATAGGATTTCAGAGTTATATTTAATATTTCTAGTTTCAGATACAAGTGATACATTTATACAAATAGGATGACCACACTCAGTAGATTATAAGCTTTGTAATGATGCCTTACAAGAGACCTTTTGCATGAAGCATATTTTAGTTACATTATATTCAAACTCATCAGCATACTTTTCATAAAATCATATGGAAAACTTCAGATCCAATTTTGAAAGTCTTCAAGAAATTAAGTGAAAGAAACCAAAGGAATGGAATGGAAACACGTAGCCAGCATGAGTGCTGCTGTGCCTGCTGTATCTGTGTACTCATTAAAAACCCCCACAAACCTTCCCAACAGTGTTTCAGCAGCTCATTCAGTGAATAGGGGAGCTGCCTTTTATTGGGGCAATCACCTTAGCGATGATGCTTTCCAGTAGATGCCCCTGTTGATGATATAAAATAGAACTGGATGAGAGGAAGGTTGACTCTGTGGATAAGGCACTGGATTGGAACTCAGGATATTTTGGTTCACTCCCTGTGGGCAAGTTACTTAACTTCTTACTTCAGTTTCCTATGTATAAAATGGGAATAATACTTCCTTTCTCCCACCCGCTATCAGTCACTTTAGACCCTGAGTGTACAAGGGATTATACATGGTCTTAATTTTGCAGGGTCTGTACCCTGGATTGTAAACTTCTTGGGGCAGAGCTAGTTTCCTGCCATATGTACATTCTTCACTGAGGCCTCTGGGCAATACTGGAATACAAATAATTAATAAATGGAATGGACTTGCAGGAATTAGAAACTCTTTAAAGCAAACTCTGGAATTTAAAACTGTTGGGTTAATTGAACAATCAGTTTAATGGCTATTAAGTGACAGACACACAAAAACCTAAATTGCAGCACCTGCATTACAACTTGGATGAGTTGACTTTCCATGCTTTGTAACAGGAAAGCCACCCCTTTCAGTGCTACTTTCCATAGTTAGGGTTCTCAAGGTGAAGGTTTCATGTCTGTTACGTATAGCCAAGGCTCCCAAATGCTTCTTAGTGATTTACTCTTCTTTGCAATTAGATATGGGGTTTTAGCCTGCAGTCTCTCTGCACCCAAACCTCCCCCTGACTCTGGTGGCACCTATGGGCATGCAAAGGATGCAGGATCAGGCCCATTGTGAGTAATGTTGTTCAGAGATGTTTTAAAGCAATGGATCACAGTGATGAATTACTTTGTGGAAACTGCCCTGAAGAGCAATCAGTTCTTTGGTAGGTAAAAGTACACTGCAGATTACCTCCAGTTCCTATTCATTTCAAGAGTCCTGTCATTCCTGTCTTAAACATGATTGGTGATACCCACATCTAGAATCTCCCTGTGCAGCTAGCAAGAACAATGCAAACTGAATCCATCACCTCTGCTTCTGCAGTATTGATTGCTTTTCAAACCCAGACATCTGCAATTTGTGACACTGCTTTGTCAAAGTAATACTCGCACATTTTGCTTCAGTTAAATCTGTAGGTATTGTATTAGAAAAGCTGTGACTTTCCCCTTAACTAATATCTGATCTAAAAGAGCTTGTGTGTCTGGGAGAATTTGAATGAGAGAGAGAACAGTTCAGATGAGATGTGCAATATCTAAAAAGTCAGTCATGTGGAAAACGAATGACTAGTTTTCTCCATAGTTAAGCTTTGGAGGGGACTGGTGGGGTTGAGAACTCCAGCAGTCTGGGTTTATGCGCTCTAGCAAAGTTGACCTCTGGTGCCACCCCTTTGGTGCTAGTAGCAGCAGATGCTATAGTGTGGACAAGGCTTAGGTTGTCTTCGCTCCCAGTATTGTCTAATAAGCAATTAGTGCAAAGAGAATAGAACATAATCTTTTGTACAATACCGAGATGGACCCTCATTCAAGTTCACATCTGGATTCACAGGGTATATCATGAGTCCATCTCTGGATTTGGATATGTCAGTAAGCGCTTCGTTTGAAGGCAATCAGCACCTTGTGCATGTGTCTGAACCCAGAATATGACCTCAAAACCTGCATTTCAGTGCTTGATTATTATCATGGCAAGATGGGTCCTGTTTTGTATAATTCCTGTATGGGCAATATAGATACATTTGTAGAGGCAATCGTAGGGCTCCTTTCCAATGTGGCTTGAGTCACATGCTACTGCTGTCACTAAGATAATATTAAAAAAACATTCCCGGTGTTGGAGCAGAGGATGTACTGAACAAAGGCATAGCTGCGCTTCAAGCAAAGAGTTCTGAGACTTCCTTTTCCTTCCTTTAGGAAGGAAATTGTACAGAGAGATATTTTTGTTTCCAGGGTTCCCTCAGGACTCCCACTCCTTCACACTCTTTCAGCTTTATGAAGAAAACTTCATACTTTATTATGATCAAAAGTTTGTGGGTTGTTTTTTCTTTTTTCTGACCAAGAACATGTAGAGTCTATAACTCTAAGACTCTTTCACTAATGTCTTTCCTATCCTCCTCTAGCAGGACTGAGAGAAGCTAGTGTGGACTAATGACTTTAAACATCATGGAGAAAAGGAAGGAAGAGTTTCAAGATACCGTAAAACTATAGTTGAGCTTGGAAAGTACCTGATTAAAAATGTCTTTTCTCTTAATTTACTGTTCAAGGGCACAGCTCTGATGTTCGAAAACAACAAAGACTGACTAGCACCAGCAAGGGGTGGCTAGTTCTGGGAAGTACCTGTGAGCTAAATTGCTGGTTGCAGCTTGCTCTGAACTTACAATGTTTTTTATTTTTTTAGTGCTCTGGAAAACTGCCAATTTGGTCATAGGCTAGGTGCTTCAGTGCAGACACTGCCTTCCTCTGGTGGTGGTATAGATCATGTCATTTGTGAAAGACACACAAGAGCACACTTTATGGATCCAGTTTAGATATGCTTAATTACTAAGAGATTCAGCACGCAGTTTTAAAAGGGGAGTTAAATCTCTTACAAGGAACAGTTTAGAAGGCAATTTTTTTTCCTTACCATTTCTAAGTAAATGCTACCATGTCATATGGACACACATGAGCATGAGGCAAAGCTTTCTTAATAAGTATTATCTGACCTCCAGGGCAGCCTGTTTCTGTGGTAGAGGTAGTTTACCGATCAGTCACTGACCAGCTATCCTGCAGATAAAACTACTTTTTTTGTTTCTAGTTTTCTGGCTGGACCTCTGGGAACAACTGCAGCTTGCAGAGCTTCTTTTGTCCTCTGTTTTTTCAGCAATTCTGAAAATTCCTGTCCTCAATTCTTCCACCTCCTCTTCTGCCTCCACCTTTGTAACCTAACAGGGTTAAAGCACGGCTCTGTCTTGCAGTATAATTGGGACCTATATCTCCACACACATACAGCTCTGTAGCAAGAGTCAAGGCTGCAGGGAAACACAGGTCTTATCTATACAGCAGCACAGCACTGTGCATTAAGTGTGCTGGGGGACAATCATCCTGTAACCAGTCTCTTCAACATGATTTATTTTAAAGGCCCTAAGGCCCAGGTCTTCAAGGTACTCCACTGATTTCACTGGAAGGGATGTGCCTAAATATCTTTGAGGATCTGGGTCTAAGTGACCAGTCCAAAGTCAAGAGGGAGTCTGTGTTAGAGCTGCTATTAGAAATAGAGAGTTCCTGGCTGCCTGTCCTTCATTCACCCCACTAGAACATGCCTCTCTAATAATATCAGGCCAATGTTCAAATATAAATGTCTAAAATTCAACCACTAATAAACCTCTGGGTACCTAGATACCTGCTTCTAGCACTAATATCACCAGGACCTAGTAATATTAATAAACATTTGTACTTCACAAATTATGAAGCTCTGGGAGGTCTCCCGAAGGAAGGTAGTTGACCTTATATGACTGACTACTTGACCATCACTTTAAACTATTGAAGCAGCCTTGAAACAGCACACATTTCTATTGGAAATTGTCTAATCGATGAATCCCTATGGGTGCTAGTTTGCATTGTTTAATGTGTATTCCAGTAACACAGTCCCTGCCCCTTTGTAGAAGACTAGTTTAGTAGCTCTGCCGAATGCCAGAGAGAAGACTACTGACTGAGCTGAGCTTTCTGCCAGCCCCATTAAACTAATATCTTTCTTACTCTGTTGCCTGGATAAATTCAAGTTTAAGTGGTGTCAGATGGACTTGAGTTTTCATTCCGGAGTGGAAGAGAATTTATTTGACAGGAAAACTGCCAAAAAAAGTCATAGCTTTAAGAACATATTAGCAAAGCCTTATTTTTAATGTCATGAAAGGACTGAGGATGTTGTCTCAGTGTTTCTTAGTGGTTCATCAGGAACACCAGTCATACAAGCACACAAATCTGAACTCACAGCTAAGAAACTTGAGCCGTAAGTGGATGGATGCTCCAAAGCAAGATAGTGTTGTGACCAGATCAGGCTTCATGGTAGAGACAAGACCTCTAGGGATAATACTGCAAAAAGCAACAAAGAGTCCTGTGGCACCTTACAGACTAACAGATGTATTGGAGCATAAGCTTTCGTGGGTGAATACCCACTTAGTCAGAAGAAAGTAATGGAAATTTCCAGAGGCAGGTATAAAAATGCAGGCAAGAATTAGTCTGGAGATAAAGAGGTTAGTTCAATCAGGGAGGATGAGGACCTCTTCTAGCAGCTGAGGTGTGAACACGAAGGGAGGAGAAACTGCTTTTGTAGTTGGCAAGCCATTCACAGTCTGTGTTTAATCCTGATCTGATGGTGTCAAATTTGCAAATGAACTGAAGCTCAGTAGTTTCTCTTTGAAGTCTGGTCCTGAAGTTTTTTTTGCTGTAAGATGGCTACCTTTAGATCTGCTATTGTGTGGCCAGGGAGGTTGAAGTGTTCTCTTACAGGTTTTTGTATATTGACGTTCTTAATATCTGACTTGTGTCCATTTATTCTTTTACGTAGGGACTGTCCAGTTTGGCCGATGTACATAGCAGAGAGGCATTGCTGGCACATGATGGCGTATATAACATGGGTGGATGTGAATGAACCCATGATATAGCTGATCTGGTTAGGTCCTGTGATGATGTCACTGGTGTAGATATGTGGGCAGAGTTGGCATCGAGGTTTGTTGCATGGATTGGTTCCGGAGTAAGAGTTATTATAGTGCAGTGTGTGGTTGCTGATGAAAATATGCTTAAGGTTGGCAGGTTGTCTGTGGGCGAGGACTGGCCTGCCTCCCAAGGTCTGTGAAAGTGAGGGACCATTGTTCAGGATGGGTTGTAGATCCCTGATGATGTGTTGGAGAGGTTTGAGCTGAGAATTGTAGGTGATGGCCAATGGAGTTCTGTTGGTTTCTTTCTTGGGCTTGTCTTGTAGCAGGAGGCTTCTGGGTACACGTCTGGCTCTGCTGATTTGTTTCCTTATTTCCTTGTGCGGGTGTCGTAGTTTTGAGAATGCTTTGTGAAGATCTTGTAGGTGTTTGGTCTCTGTCTGAGGGGTTGGAGCAAATGTGGTTGTACCTCAGCGCTTGGCTGTAGATGATGGATTGTGTGGTGCATCCGGGATGGAAGCTGGAGGCATGAAGGTAGGCAGAGCGGTTGGTGGGTTTTCGGTGTAGGGTGGTGTTAATGTGACCATCACTTATTTGTACTATGCTGATGCAATAAGTGGTGCTCTTCCCTTGGTGCTCCAACATGTCATAGGGCATTCTGCTGCTGAAGCGACGAGATGTTGTGTTTTGAAAGATGAGCTTCTGGTCACTATGGTGAACACAAATCTCATTAAACAACTTGCGAATGTAGGAATGCTATTCAGGCCAAATTCCAACCTGGGTAATCACATCGTCCTACATAAATTCCCCTGCTATTTCAGCTGGGTAAGTATTGTTTGGCATAGTGTGAACAGATCCTTCAACACAATATAGCTGCCTGAGAAATGCTACAGGATATTGGCTTGTCTAGATTATCATTAAATAAACACCAAGCTGTAAATCTGTCACAAAGGAATAAATGGAACATAGGCAAGAGTCACAAATACCCTAAGTTTGCCCACACAGTATTATTAAGGCTTGGAAGTTCTGGGCTATTGGACAATGGAAGATGGAGGTTTTTTTGCAAGACCAGTAGCATTACTCTCATGGTCAGAGGGAGTACTCTGGCACTAAACTAATTTGCAGTGGCCTGACCCACTTGTGCAGCATTCTCTGGGGGCATATTCTTAATGAAATTGCTCTTAATCTGTACTTGACACTAAACTTTCTTGATGGAATACTAAAAATGCTGGTAATAAAGTACACAAGGAGGACAAATTTATACCATAGGAGTGAGGGTACAGAACTGCACCTAAAAGACTTATAAAATCTAGTGAGAAAACTTCTGAGTAGATGTATGGACACAAATACTGATTAATAAAAATACAAACACACTAAGGGCTGTACCACAGACCTCCTGATCAAAAGAAAGATCTCCCATTGACTTCACTGGGGCCAGGATTTCATCCACTGTGTGGAATGCTGAGAGAAACTGAAACCAACCAAATCTAATAAAAGAGAGAGGCAAGGTGAGTGAGGTAATATCTTTTATTGGACCTATTTCTGTTTCAGGTCTGGGAAAGTATTGAAATGTGCCAGCTACTTATGCTAAACAATCTGTTCCATCGTGCACTTAACTGTACCTTTTCCAGACCTGAAGAAGAGTGCTTGTGTGTGGCTTGAAAGTTTATCTTCCTCACCCACAGATGTTTGATCCACTAAGATATATTGCCTCATGCACCTTGTCTTGCTACTATCCAGGGACCTGGCTACAACTGCATCTCATAGACTGATAGATTTTAAGGTCAGAAGGGACCATTATGATCATCTAGTCTGACCTCCTGCACAATGCAGGCCACAGAATCTCACCCATCCACTCCTATAACAAACCCCTAACCTATGTCTGAGTTATTAAGTCCTCAAATTTTTGTTTGAAGACCTCAAGCTGTAGAGAATCCTCCAGCAAGTGACCCATGCCCCATGCTGCAGAGGAAGGCGAAAAACCTCCAGGGCCTCTGCCAATCTGCACTGGAGGAAAATTCCTTCCCGACCCCAAATATGGCAATCAGTTAAACCCTGAGCATGTGGGCAAGATTCACCAGCAAGCACCCAGGAAAGAATTCTTTGTAGTAACTCAGATCCCATCCCATGTAACATCCCATCACAGACCACTGGGCATACTTACCTGCTGATAATCAAAGATCAATTGCCAAATTAAATGCCAAAATTAGGCTATCCCATCATACCATTCCCTCCATAAACTTATCAAGCTTAGTCTTAAAGTCAGATATGTCTTTTATCCCCACTACTCCTCTTGAAAGGCTGTTCCAGAACTCCACTCCTCTAATGGTTAGAAACCTTCACCTAATTTCAAGTCTAAACTTCCTAGTGTCCAGTTTAAAACAGTATTAAGGAGCATTCTTCCTTGTTTTGGGCTCTGATCCTCCGGTAAGGGTTGATTAGTTGGTTCGTTTGTTTAAAAACCCCTAAGGCATGGGTTTCCATGGTTTTATCAAGAAGAAAAACAGCACCTGCAGTGCATATGGTACTGCAAATTGTGGCCTCAGCAATACAAAATGTCTCAGTCTCCTCAAATCATGGGAACAGGGGAGCTGGAGCAATTTTTTATAGTGAGGGTGCTGAGAGACATTCAGCTAAACCGTAAACCCTATAATGGAAATCACTTCAAGCCAAGGGGTGCAGCACCTACGAATGGGAAATCAGGTTACGGCCTCTGTTGCCGCTATTCCAGCTTTGCCTTGCTGATTTTGGAGTATCTTAGCTCGCACTTCCGTGCATTGTTAAAAATGTTATCTTAACAGCCTGGCCCGAAAGCTATTTGCATAGCGTTATCCACTCCCTAGCTGCTGAACTAATCCACCCTGATACTCGATCCCCCGGCTACAAAGGAAATTAAAGAGAGAGAAGTGAGAGTTGGAAAGGGAAGACAGTAGTCATGGGATAACAGATCAAATATAATCAATAGAAGGGAAATGTGACAGATGCACCAGTAGATGAATTAGAAAAACCTTTAAAAAAAGAGGATGTGGTTTCAGCATGAAAGATGCAGGCTCTGACTTCTAGCACTTCTCGGGGTTATTGAAGAGAACAGAGTCCCTTTTAACTCCTATTTTGTAACCAAAGAGCTTGATCCTGTCAACCTTTACACCAGCAGACAGCCTGGCTGACTCTAAAGAAGACAAATCACGTCCGTCAGTGTGTGAAGTTTCAGTTCGATAGTATGTTTGTTTAAATAGCTGGTGTGAGGAGAATCAATCAAGTTGTTTTCATATTTTAGTGGGGTTTATTTTCAGGTTCTCAGACCTGCAGTGTTGGGTTATAAAGTGTGATCTGAAAGTATGTTAGTTTACAAAGCTTTCACTGAAGGTTTTAAAAGTCCTTAGCAGCATTTTTATTGATTATGCAACTATTTTGTTCTCCTGAAGCCTAAACATGGGGCTAAATTAGATCGAATGGTGTAGAAGTCAGGGTGGGGAAAGCCATGTGAGGCCTACAGTACTGCACAAGCTTCCCAGCTGCTGGGGCAGAGAGAGAAGTCTAAACAGCTACATTTGACACTTTTGCTTATGATATGATTTTTGTTGGAACTGTGACTAGCGTTGCCTTTTGCAACCAATGAACTATTTGTGAAATTCCCAGAAATAGGAAGTGGTATAGCATTTCTCTAAGTTCTCAACGCTGAGATCAGCACTTCATTATATAGTTAAGAAAAGATATGGCAAACAAATATATAGAAGAGAGGGGATGGTCTGCTATAGCCATTCCAGGGCTGAGATTCAAAGTTTAAAGCTAGGGAATGGATAGGAGTATATGTATGTATGTGAATAATGTTTCCCAGGTCTCAAGGGGAATCCTGGAAGGAGTTAGGACATGTTTTAGTAATTACTGTAAACTGCTGCTTCTTCAGTCTCTCTGAATCATTTCCGTTTTTATTTCAGTACTTCCCAGTAGCAGGCTAATGGAGTCACATGTGCTCATTTCTTATAGCATTTTAAATTGTCAGATTTATATTAAAGAAAGTCTACTGAAAAAGGGCTGCTCCAGAGCATAACTGTGTACAGAGATGTTGCAAATACAGTATATTCTTGGATCTCACCGGACAAAGGTAACCGAATATTGTGTGCTTTATGGCAAGGACATAAAGCAATATGGACAGATAACAGCAAGAACATTATCCTTATCCAAATTGCATGGGAACTGTGCGTTAGATCTCTTTCATACACAAACTAGCAAACCACCAGTATTTGTGGATTCAAATGCATTAAAACCTGTTACAAATATGAAATAGCTAAAATAGCCCCCATAGTACAGCATGTCAGAAGCCAGGTGTGCTCTACAGTGTTAATAACACAGGATTGTGCATTGTTACCAGTCTCAGAAGCCCTTTGCATTATCCCTCACCCCATCCAGGAGACACTCATCACCAGATCTCCCTAGCCCAGTTCACATCTACCAGCCTTTCACAGGGTGTGATCCTGCAAACCTTTATTCTCATAAATAACCCCATACAGAAAAATTTGTGGGATTGGGCACTTAATTTCTCCCACTACACTAGCTCCATGCTGCTCCATACCTTTCTAATGGCCAGAGATGCCTTCTTAACATATGCTACCCATGCCTGGTTTTAACAGTCTATCTTCCTCAAATTCTTCTGCTCTTCATAACTTATTCTGTGGCCATAGGCTCCAGCTCTGCAAAAGGATTAAAGTCAATGGGATTCCATCTGGGTATAGAGTCCACATTGTAGGATCAAGTACTTGTTCTATAGTCTCTGAGCATCAAGGCTAACTGTTGGCTATTTGGCAAATACCAACAGGAAAGGCGGTGTAGTTTAGTGGATAAAGTGCAGGACTGGGAATCCAAATCTTGGTTCTAATAAATGAATGATCTGGAAAAAGGGGTGAAAAGTGAGGTGGCAAAATTTGCACATGATGCAAAACTACTCAAGATAGTTAAGTCCCAGGCAGACTGCGAAGAGTTACAAAGGGATCTCGCAAAATTAGGTTATTGGGCAACGAAATGGCAGATGAATTTCAATGTTGATAAATGCAAAGTAATGTACATTGGAAAACATAATCCCAACTATACATAGGGTTCACTTGAGGTGTTTCTCCATCCTGTATAGTTTTAGTCCCCTTCTTGAAAAATATTTCTAGCTGGGCATCAGAGACTGAATCTATGTGGAAGGATGTCCCCTGCTCCTTTTTTCTCACCTGTTTGAGCTTCTGTTTCCCTCCCTGCTTGATGACTCTGTTTACTGCTTAAATGCAAATTAAGCAGAGCACACATTCCTTTGTTTAGGACAGACCTGTTTGCAAACCTCAATTTGGGCAGGGTTGTGTGGTTTGGAACATGTGTTAATAACACCATACCGTGGAATTTTATAACTGAACATACAATGTTGCCACACACATTTTACCAGGACAATAATGACCAGTAAATTGAGTTTTCAAATGATACCTTATAAGGTGTACTTTGTACCATAGGGTGTGAACACGGGTACATTCTCTCATAACAGGAGACTGCTAGATGGACCATTGGTCTGACCCAGTATGGCCTTTCTTATGTTATCCTGCTCTGCTTCTGCTCATCTGTATGATCTTGGACAAGCACTTCAACTGTGATTGTATCCCCTCCAGCCTTTTGTCTGTTTAGACAGTAAATTCTTTGGGGTGGTCTGCCCCTTATCTTTGTGTCTGTACAGCACCAAGCATAGTGGAGCACCTATGTCAGTGGAGTCCTCTTGGTTCTGCTGTGATAATATTATAAAACAAGGTGGCTTGGCATGCTGTTTTTACAAATTAGGACCCCTCCACCCCATAGACAGGATTGTTATTATTCACATGAGTAAATACATCTAGGAATTGCGCCAATCTCTGTCCAGCATCCTACAGTCTGGGTCCCCAATGGGCTGAATGCCCTGAACTCTCAGCACCCTCAGTAGGAGCTGAAATCTGCACCCAATGAATTCAGTGATGCAGGATCATCCTTTAGGAGCAGAATGCACTGAAAATGTCAATGATTTCAAGAAATCACTGGTTTTGGTTTTTTGAGACACTTACCTCCAGATTCTCAAAGATATTCAGCCATCTAACCTCCATGGAGTTTAATGGGATTTAGGCACCAAAATACCTTTGAGGATCTCAGGGTCTTAGTCTTAGGGCTTACTTTCAGAAGCATGGAGAGCCCAAATGCCAAGTGGAGCCAATGGGAGTTGGGTTGCTGGGGTCATAGTTCTGACAATTAGGCCGAACATGTCTCTAACTGGGCAGGGCACCCCAGTTCTGATCTACCTACCAGTGAAAGCAAATGTCCACTACTGAAAATGGTGGCCTATCTTAGTGCTAAGTATTTGCAATCCTGTTTAATTTCTCACGGTTTTGTCTTGGATTTCATTATTAGAGTGAAACACAATTTTGCAAAGGAATGCTTTATAAGAGAGAAACAAAGATTATGAAAATAATGGTTAGATGATGCATCTATTAAAATGCAGTCACAGAAAAATAACAGGTAGATTTTTTTTTTAAAGCACCATCAAAACAGGGATATTTCTTTTTGTCAAGTAGCCTCTATACTCTTGCTGTATTAAACAAAGGGAAAAAAACTGTAATAAGCGACAAAGATAAAAACAGAACAGTGATGCTGTCTATACTGGGGACTAACAGAATGAACCCTTTACTAGAAAAGTCACGTGGTGTGGGTTTCCTTGACAACTGTTCCCATAGAACCTGATCTGAAAAGAAGGAATCATAAAAAGACCACTGAGATTAATACTTCTAGTTACATGAAGCTTGAAAAAAAATTGCATGAGACTTAGTCCAAGTAAAATTGCTAGCTAAGACTATTTTATAGTAGTTGGGTTGGGTTTATTTTTCTTTAACAATGCCCCACCTTCCAGAAAACTGTATCAGTGAAGAATTAGAAAAGCATATGCCAAATGACCTGATAAAATGTAGTGTGTTTTGCTCATTTCTGAGATATAATTGTCCCACGGAAATCAAGGTTTAAAATTAATGTGACAAGCTAAAAAAAAAAAGTGTTGAACTGTAAACAGTCTTAATGTATTTGATCAACAGTCTGTTTTTGATAGTAGCAAATGTGTTATGGAAGAGATAGGACACACACCAGGAAACTAATATAGAAGTTGAGTGGTCATCCAAATGCAACTGAACTTTCTGAGAGACGACTGTCAACTGTTCTCATGTGAGTCCTTTTCTCCTCATTTGCAGAGAGTGCATCTCTAGGGAAAGATTTAGATACGAAGGAAAAAAGCCTGTGTGAAAACATAAGGAGGCTTACAGAAAAGACATTATAGCACAGCAAAATCATACAAGCTTAGAAAAGAACTGTAAAAGAATAAGGACGGTCTTGTGATGAAAGCACTGCATTAAGACTCAGGAGAGTTGGACTCAGTTCCCAGCTCTGCCACAAACTTCCTCTGCGACTTTGGATGAGTTCCTTAGACCCAGATCCCCAAAGGCATTTAGATGCTTAACTCTCATTGAATTCAGTAGGAGTTACACACCAATACCTTTCAAAATCTTATAGACTCACAGGCTTTAAGGTCAGAGGGGACCATCATGATCATCTAGTCTGACCTCCTGCAGATTGCAGGTCGCAGAACCTTGCCCACCCACTCCTGTAGTAAGCCTTAATATCCCTGCAGTTTAGTTTGCCTGTCTATAAAATGGAACAATCTCACCCTTTTCACAGGGGAGTTATGAGGATAAATTAATTAATGACTGAGCACCTCAGATTCTATGGTCCTAAGTGCCATAGAAAAGCCAATAAATATGAGGAGAGGGTAGAAATCAAATGCAATTTTCTCTCTCGGATAGAGCAAAGCTCTTCATGGACGGTACATAGAAGGCCTGCCCTGTATAGCGTACAATCTAAAGACCTGATCCAACATCCATTGAAGTCAAATGGAATCTTTCCACAAACTTCAGCAGGAGTTGCACTGGACCATAAACAATAGGCTTTACTGGCAGCCATATGAGGATGTAACACACACCAGGATTTTATTATTTTAGAGTTGCTGGCTGGCCAATTTTTTCCAGACTTGGCTGTGTTTTTTGAGAGGAGGGAGCCTGACATAAGTCAGGTGGTTAAACCTATCTTTTAATAAATATATTCCACAGGAATGAAAGTAAAATTGACACAATGGCAAAGATGACCTGGAGAAGATTTAAAATAAATTAGGTATGTGCCCTTTCTGCTTTATCATGTATGCAGAAGGCCTACAAGCTTTCTTGTTTTATTTTGCTTGTCCTTTCCTTAGAAATATCAAGGGACTGATCCTTTCCTGGCCTGCACCATGTACAGCAGTGGTTCTCAAACTTTTGTACTTTTGTGACCCCTTTCACATAGTAAGCCTCTGAGTAAGACCCCCCCCTTATAAATTAAAAACACTTTTAAATATATTTAACACCATTATAAATGCTGGAGGCAAAGCGGGGTTTGGGGTGGAGACTGACAGCTCATGACCCTCCATGTAAGAACCTTGCGGTGCACTGAGGGGTCCCGACCCCCAGTTTGAGAACCCCTGATGTACAGCCATTCACATCAGTGCAAAGTGAGCATAAAACACCACCAAATCTGAATGGCTTCATTTTATACCTACTTTGCACTGCTGTAAAATAAGTACATCAAGTGCAAGGTAATGGGTAATCAGGCCCCCAGTCCTCTTTCCCTCTCTGCCTAGTTGGAAGACTTCAGCAAAGGACCCAGATATATGGAATGGGTTCTCACTCAGTACTTAACTGAATGGGCTGATGTGTTAAATTTTAAACAAGAGAGCTTTTCTCCCAACTGTTCTTAGGCATTTGAATTAAATAAATGTTAATTAAAAACAAACAATTTTGAACAGCCTGAGTAAAAATCATTTGCCTGCAATTAATCAGGTTTCACATCCATGGTATCTATTTTATCATAAGCCTACTACTAATTCTCTAGCTATCTGTATAGTCTTCCAAGAAAAAAAAAAGGTGTGACAAGATTTAAATTTCTAATGTAAAACAACAAGCAGAATAAAGTGTCTTTGGGTTTGTTTTTTGGGGAAGGGGAAGCAGACTTTTAGGCCTCTTACATATACCACAAAGAAGCACAAAAAAACCCTTATTTTCTGTTTCTTTAGTTTTTAAGGATAAGATATCAAGCACTCACAAGTCAGGATATGCAGAATTAAGGCTGAATTGTGCTCCCATGTTGAAGCTTTTAAAATATGGTTAATTTGAAATGATATATTTAATGAATTTCCATGAGTTATAATCATACAATATGAAATTTCTTATACAGCATGAGGTCCTGATCCTGCTGTGAGTTGTACCTACATAGAACTCATTGGCCCTTCCATATAACAAGTTGCAATAACATTTCACAAATTTATGTTGGTTTTGCCAAACTGTGTGATTTTTAAAAGAAGACTTAAAAATAAAAAGTTCAGAGAAGAAATGTTTTGATTCTTTGGACACTTCTGAAACAAGAAGTTTTGATTTTTAAATTCAAAATGATTTTTCACTTCAAAATTTCCTCAATGTTGTTTTAAAAAAAATCAAAAACATTTTAAAATAATTGAAATCGAAATGAAATGTTTGTTGCAACAAAACCTTTTGTTTGACCCCAAACCAATTTTTCTGGACTCTTTGATTTGCTGGAAATTTTTAAAAAATTGTTTTTCAGTTGGGCCTGAAACAATCTAGGGATTTTTGGAGCTTCCAGAAAACCTAATTAATTCTAATAATTAGCCACCTACTTCAATTTCTTTGTGTGGAAATAGTGAATCATTTTTCCGCTCATCATTATTTCGCTGAATTCCTCATGTACTTCCTTATTTCTGGGATGACACTGGTCTTACATTTGCTGACTTTGGAGCAGTGGTTCTCAAACTAGGGCCGCCGCTTCTTCAGGGAAAGCCTCTGATGGGCCGGGACGGTTTGTTTACCTGCCACATCCACAGGTTTGGCCGATCGTGGCTCCCACTGGCCGCAGTTCGCCGCTCCAGGCCAATAGGGGCTGCAGGGAGGGCGGCCAGCACATCCGTTGGCCCACGCCACTTCCTGCAGCCCCCATTGGACTGGAGTGGCAAACCGCGGCCAGTGGGAGCCGCGATAGGCCGAATCTGCAGACATGGCAGGTAAACAAAAGGTCCTGGCCTGCCAGGGGCTTGTGCTGAACAAGCGGCGGCCCTAGTTTGAGAATCACTGCTTTAGAGTACCTTCTACACTAATGAACTGATTTTCTTGTAACTGAACTTGATCTGTATAGTACCTCTTTCCAAAAAATCAAGCCACGTTTGCCAGTGATGTTAGTGTCCCCAAATAAGTCATAGCTCGACAGAAAACCCTAGCTCAGGCAGCTGGTCCCACAACTACCAGAATGTAGGCATCTCAGCAAGGCCATCCTTAGGATTTATGGGGCCCTACGCAGCATTATTAAACTGGTGCCCTATGCCCGACTTGCTCTTAGGAACACAAACATAAGCTTACAGTATTGGAAAACTTGCCACATGCACTTTACTAAAAACAGTTTAAACAAATTAAGCACACTATAATGCGGATGGACTATATTTGCAGTAAAGTAGTGCTATAGAAAAAAATCTGATTTATTGACAGAATGATGTAAATAATATAATTTTTTTAATTTGTCAACATTTATTGGAAATTACTTTGAAGAGATATTGAAACAAGGATTTGTTTTTAATTAAAAGAAATCTTTCTGGCTTTTTTGGCTGCAAAATCAGTAATAATGTCATCATATGACAAATACGAAGTGATGTCTTGTTCGATTGCAAGAATAACAAGACCAGGCAAGTGTTCCTGACTCATTGTAGGGCAGAGAGAGTTTTGAAAGAGCTTCAGTTTTGAGAAACTCCATTCTTCTGATGCTACTGTTACAGGAATTATCAGTAGAATATGAGTGGCAATGTACACATGAAGATATATATCAACAAGTTTGCTGATATGAATAAACTGAAAAAATGCCCACAGCTGAATTTGTATGTGGTAATATTGATGACAATGTACTCAATTCTTCATACGTTTCAAGTCCATTTAAATCAAAACTATCACAATGCTTCAAGAGGCTCTCTAGTGTTTTGCACTTTGTCATTAGCTGATCTTGTTTTCCTATTTTGTTGAATTTAGTTATGTCCTACAGAAATCCAAACTGTTCATGGTGTGCTCATAAGATATTAAACCTTTCATCAACGGCAGATATTGCTTTATCCATCACAATGTTAAAAAATTCAACCTCAAATTTCTTTTCAGGATCTTCTATGGGCTTATCTTCTCCTTCATATTCCACTTGCCATTTTTATCTCAAAACTCTTGTCATGTTCAGATATGGAAATTTTGGTTGCAGAGTGCCTCTGCAAACTCTCTTGCTGTAACCTGTGCTTCTTTGAAACCAGTTTGTCTGTATTTCACTAAAGTCCTGTGTGATAGTGAGGTAAGTGTTGAATCAAGCTGCATCATTGGAATCTGCATTATTTTGCTTACATTTGAGATTTTAACAAGAATGTCATACCAGATCATGACAGATGTTAGAAACTGGAAGCTGGATATTTCAGGGGTTTCACTTTTAGCTTTCGGATCTCTGGTTTCATAAACTTCCTCAGATTGATATCTCAGTGTTTTTACACTTTCTATTCTGCTTTCCCAGCGTGTCTCGGCTAGGGGCTTAACAATAATACCACTGACGTGTGCTTTGAATATTTGCTATAGTTGAATGGAAGCTGAAAAGAGCAGATAAATGCGTTGCAGCAATCCAAAAAAAGAAATAGCTTCTGCAGAAGACTTGCCCATATCAAAATCAAATTAAGGCTGTGGCGTGCACATGGAACAAAAAAAGCTCATGGATTTTCCACCAGCAATCTAACTTTCACACCAGAAATACATCCTCTCATATTGGCGCCATTATCGTAGCCTTGTCCTCTAATGTTCATTACGGACAATACCATTCATTTTAGTTCATCATGGAGAGCTTGAAGAAGTCCAAAATCTGTAGTGTCCTCTACTTTAAAAAATGTGATAAATGATTCCTTAGCTGGAATCTGTGCTGAATCACTAATGTCGACAAATCTCACCACTAACAACATCTGTTCTTAATGACTTATGTCCGGAGTGCAATCTAGAATTACAGCAAAATATTTTGCCAAAGAAACCAATTAAACAATTTTGTCTCTCACTTTACCACTCATGAGCATGATCAGTTTATTTTGAATTCTTGGTCCCAAATAGTGGTCATGTATTTCATTTTCAGTTACTCTTCGGAGATGTTCACTCATCACTGTGTCAAATTTTCCCAGCAGTTGTACAAGGCCCAAAAAATTTGCCATTTTTGGGCTGGTATAATTTGTCAATGCTTCCTCGAAAAGTAAAATTGTTTGTCAATAGATATTCAACAATAGATAATAGACGTTCAAGAACATGACACCAATGGTGCTTCTCTGACTCCAGCAATCTTTGATTTTTGGGAATCGAGAGTTGTCTGATTTTTTTTTAACCTTACAATCAGCTCACGCCATTTGTGCATACTTTCAATGTGGTGGTGTGCCTTTTCACTTTGCAGTAATGCCTGACTAAGATTTTGCCAATCATTAATACCCATAGTTGCTATGTTAAAATTGCAACTGTTGAAAATCTTGCATGGGAAATAAAATACAGCATTCTCGCATTTAGAGTACACAAGCCATTGTCTGTTGACAATTTCACCATTAGAAAGTCTTTTGTAGTAATTGTTTTCTGTGAATTTCCTACCTCTAATGTCTTTAGGATATTTGAGAATTTCTTTCTCACAGGGCCTTTCTCAAGTATAATGTTGCGTAATTTGTTGTTTAAAGATTGTGGCCATGCACCAATGTCATCTATATCCCATGCTAATCAGTTTCAACTGTTGTAATTTCTTGTTTTGTTTCTGCATCTGTTTCAAATGATCCATGTTTTGTTGAGTTTCTTGAACTTCATCTGCATAACATTTTTCATTGGCAGTTACTTGATGAGCTTGAGCAACTTTGTTTTCATGACATACAAACTTAAGTATAGAACCCTTCAGTGCTTGTATAGCTAATTCTATGTCATCTTTTCATTTTCTTTTTTTGTGACCCAGAAAGTTGTTTTCGATTTGACATAACTTATAAGGGTGGTTTTGTTTTGTTTTTTAAAGAAATAACTGTTTAAATTGTCAGATTATCAGAAATATTATTTAAAATAACTAACATAGGATAGCTGTGAGTCTGTGACCTTGAGCTAATGTACATACCCACACAGGGCACTCCATCCTGACTGAGACACATTTTTACAAAGTCACTTTTTAGTTTTAAATGTGTAGTGGGTGTCAGTCTTAATGTCAGTTACAATTCTTTATCAACCTTATACTGTAAATAGATCAATGGCATTATCCAGTTTAATAAGTTGGGTTTCCAAGCAGCAGGAAAATAGGACCCTAGTTTTATTCCTAGGTAAAGCACAAAGTCACCATAATGAAGCCAGCACAGAATCATCTCATCTAGATTAAGGTAGGACAGAAATGTTACAGAAGTCCATTCAACTAAAATTAGTGCAGCATGGGCAGAGAGAAGCTCATTTCTTTTTCCAACCCAATGTGCCCTTGTTACAGAAGGGCCCTCTCCAGGTTTTGTCACTCATCCTTTCTTATAAACAATGTCAATTATGATGTTGAACTTCCATCATCAGTTCATTTTACATAGACAAATGAGTAATCAGCTGATAACTTTTGATCACTTGCAATCTTGACTGCATATGAACTGATTAACCTGCTTGCCTTGCAATAATTTTTGCAAATGATATTCTTATTGTAATGCCAGGTTTGGCTAGCCATTACAATGACTATCCAATGCTGAAGAAAGACTTCCTAGAAGTAGGGTTGGGTTTTTTTCCTTCTACTCTAGAGCTGTGCATGAACCATCCATGAAATCCCACAAAGTCTCCAAAACTTCAACATCAGCATGCTTTTTCAGACTTTTTTCCTTCTTCACCAACATCTACTCTGCTCCTTGAAAACCCAGCTTATTAAACTGGATAATGCCATTGATCTGTTTACAGCGGTGGCTCTCAACCTTTCCAGACTACTGTACCCCTTTCAGGAGTCTGATTTGTCTTGTATACCCTCAAGTTACCTGAGGGGGGATATTGAAGGATGGGGGAGGGGAAAGCAGGGGCTCCACTGAAGGTGGTCCCCAGCCGGCACCGCTGACCCTAGTGTGTCAAGGGGGCACAGCCACCACCCCTGCCCATGGACCCCCAGGAAACCCCTCCCTCCCATTGCTGACACACACTGAGCTTCATATGCAGCAGATGCTGTAGCAATCCGGGCTCGCAGCCCAGAGGGGGAGGGATGAGGCATCAGAGAATACTGAGCCGCCCAGCCTGCCTCATGGCAGCAGAAAGCCACAGTTCCTTACACTCTCCCTCATGCAGAATGCGCTGTGCTGGCACGTTTGGCTCTGTGAATATGGCCCCTGCCACAGGAGACTGCAGCACACGCTGGGTGTGCGGGAGCCAACCTGCTCTTACCTCCTGTCCCAGTGGTGCCCTATGCAGATGTGTATGCTGTGTATACCTAAGGACAGCCCTGCACCTCAGGAACCTCCTGCTGACACAGCTAGCAGCTAGGTACGTAAAGCTTCAAATCCATTAGTGAGAGGACTGGTTGCTTCTGCTAGAAGCTCAAGGTGGGGCTGCATAAAAGGAGCTGATGGAAACATCCTATTGGCTGCAAGCTGTCTGTGTTTCTGTTTGAACCCGGGTGAATATATTTTAGGTTGGGATTAAACTGTGCAGGTTTTCCCCAAGTTTAGGTAGTTGCCATGCTGGACTGCCACAGGATCACAATATCTGGTGAACAAATGTGGTGGAACCCCACAAAGAATAATCAGTGCTGCCCAAAGGGCTTTCCTCTTCCAGGGGTATGTCTACATCACAAATCAATGTGTAATTATTGTGCAGGTATGGCTACACATGCTAACTTTAATCTAGTGAGTGTGCGCAAAGGTAGCAGTGAAGGTGTGGTGTCATGGACCCTGGCGCTGACTAGACGCCAAGGCTAGCTCACACTGATGCCTGTGTTGCCATGTCTTCACTGGTAATGTTACCCGTGCTAGCCAAATTAAAGCTAGCACAGGTCTGCCTACTGGTGCTACGATTACACCTAAATTTGTAGTGTAGGACCTTTCCATTCCAAAATGCTCTACACAAGTGAAATCCAGCCTACTCTCAGGGGGAAGGGGGCAACCATTTGTAGCTGTAACTTTATAGTGCATGTTATATCTTTCTATAGACCTAGTGCGTTTCCAGTCTAAACGATTATCTTTAGGTTAAAGGAACACAAAGAGCAATAACAAAGTTTCCTCCAGGAGAGAGAACATTCTTCCTCCTCTGGAACAGCTGACTTGACTGTAAAAGGGCAGTTAAACACCAGGGACTTGTAGACTTTTAAAAGCACTGCACACCCAGAAAACAGAACCATAAATTACACAACAGCATTGAGGGAAATTTTATCTCAAGATAGTGTGGGCAATTCCCTGTGCGTACAAAAGTTCCGACTGCTTTTCTTTTTAATTAGCTGAAGAAAACAAGGCCCTTCTCTCAACCTCCTGTCATTTCTCTTTGGCTGGCTGAATGTAAGGTACTAACTTTTTTTTAAATTTCTCATTTGACCAACTCCAAAATTTCAGGGACTGTTTTTGGAAGGAAGGGGCCAGCCTATGCTGCGCTGTGGCTGTTCTGCAGCCCTCAGTCAGAGGGCTCAGGAGCGGGCTAAGGGCAGGACAGAGAGGCCAACCCTTGGAGAGGGAGGTGTGTGGGGGCCCTGGTGTCCTTCCTGGAGGTACGGCAGGATGACCTGGGTGTTGACCTGCTCTCTCTGCCCCGGGCAAACAAGCCTTACGTAAATAAGGGAAGTCGATGAGTGTAGTTAACACTCGTGTCACTAAAAAGAACCGCACAGGCAAAACCTGATGCTGCTTGCAAAGGCCCCCCAGGCCTTCAAAACCCCGGGGCAGCAGGCAGGCTCTGGCTCCGCTGGGGGAGGGAGTCTGCTCCCTTTGGGGGCCGCGGAGGCAACAGCAACGGCAACGGCAACAGCAACCCCCGCCCCTTCCTGACAGAAACCCGCCCCCTGCTGCCCAGCCTCGTCCGCCGCTGCCACAGCCGCCTGCTGCAGGTGCTGGCGCCGGCCCGCCCGGAGCTGGCAGCAGGTAGGTGACTGGCTGCTCGCCGGCCTGGCTGCAGCGCCGCGGGCTGTGCCCGGGGAGGGGCGCCCGGCTGCCGGGCTGGTGGCGCGCGGGGGGCCTCTCTGGTCTCTCCGGGGCTTAGAAGCAGCAGCCTCCCGCCTCCCTGCTGCTATTGTCTCGTGCCGCTTCCCCTCCGCCAGCCCTTCCTGGGATCTCGGTGTGTCCCCCCCGCCTCTGTCCTTCTTCCGGTGCAGCCGCAGCGCCTGGCCCGCCCCCAGCCCTCGTCCCCCTTCGCGCCGCGGGTGTGGGGCTGCCTGTGGCGGGGTGGGTCTCGCGGCTGGGGCGGAGGAAGGCGGCCTGCGAAGGAGGTGGGTGTCTGGGGTGGGAATAGGGACATCGCCTTCCCCGCTTGCTTCTGGGACCAGCTACTACAGCAGACATTGCAACACCACAGGCTACTAGGATTTCAGCCAGGGGCTTTCTCCTCCCCTCATCTCGCTCCGGGGTTTTACATTTAAAAATGGGGGTTGTGTCAAATTGTGATTGACCAGGACATTGGCAAATGCATGGAGAATGTAGCTTGTTCTGTTCCCACATTGTTACGGTAATAGGTCTTGGGGGATCAGTTTGTAACAGCCCACTCTCATCCCTTGCATCCCCATCTCTTTAAAAGGTTGAATGGGAAATATTGCCAATGCTAGAGTGCCTGTCGACTCATCAGTCTTCCTTGCCCACCGGCTGGTTAAGCCCAGGGATTTTCATTAAACTGGGAGGGGAAACCATGGGGATGTTGATTTTTATCACAGTAATATCTGAAGACTGATAGTTTCGTTGTGCTGTGCAAACACACACAGTCTAAAAGCTTACAATGAAAACAAGGACAAGATGCAAGAGGAGGAGGTGGCAGGGTCATTTGACACACAAATCTGCATGGGTTAGTAGCAGAACATACAGTTTGGAGGCTTCAGTGTGCAATTTTAGTTACATTAGTGGAGAAGAGAGAGATGAGTCATTAAAGCCCTGATCCTGCAAGTTGTTCCATGTGAGACTTGTGCAAAATCTTAGTGAGGTTTTGTGTGGGTGCTGAAACCTAGCTGTGGGGAACAGATTCCAGGATCAGGGTCTAGGAAACTACCTGCTTATGCCATTATCTTACCATATTTCATCCTGCATTAATTTGCTGTGATGTGCTTAGGTGTTGCAACTGATATATGGTCCTCTATCAAGGAGGCTGAGAGCAAGAGGTGAGCCTACATACAGCACCATATATGCTGCAATATTTGTACACATCAAGGTGAGTTGACATTGCATTTCTTGGCACTCTCAGCCTCTACATTAAGACAGATGCTGATTTGATTAATCCTGTTCTATTGTGCTGTTGGAGCTACCTGACAAACAAGATATATGGCATTCAGTGTAAAAAGTGGACCCAGAGTTTTCCCCAGGGATCTAGATGTTTATCTCCATATAATGAATTGTCCTTCTCTATAAAAAGGTGGAAGTGCAATCTCCAGGCCCCCACACTCACTCTCCCGTGGCAGCCTCTCTGCTAGGCTTTATTTGAAAGGGATGGGAGCTCGGAAGTAGCTGTGCTTGGAGGTAAAGTATCCAGTGGACTACCTCCCTCTTTCCCCCCAAGATCTGGGTGTGAATAAGTATCTAGATACGTTGATGATTTTATCACTTCCTTCCAGATTTGAGGTGGAATGTCCTTTTCCCACAAGGATGTAGGGTTTGAATGCTTGACACTCACCCTCTCCCCTTGCAAACAATCATTTGTCTTCCTCTACCCCTATACCTTTGAGGGGATGGCTTTCAGAGAATTCCATGAGGTGAACCACATCAAGCAATCCTATTATCTCTTGAACCCACTTCTTTTTCAGGGCAGGGTGGGATCTGGCCTTGAAACTGCAGAAGAGAGCCAGACTAATTAATAAATTTATCTCAGTAGAGGTTGCTGATATGGATGACCTTATCCAAAGGTATGACATAACCTTTAGCTCTTGCTCATAGCCTAGAGTTTACATCTCATCATGCATTTAAAATCCTCAAGTTATCAATGTTAAGCTTTCCCATGCTTATGGTTCCTTCTGTTTGGTTTTGATTTTGATTAACAAAAGGTTCTATTGCAAGAGATTTAAAAGCATTATCTAACTAGCATTTGTGCCATCATATTGTTACAACAATATAGGTATACAGGAAATTTTTAATAACTTCTTGTTTCGGAGAAAATGTATATAAGAAGCTTAAAAATACATATTTATGAGAATGCCTATAACAATTTATTTAAAGGGACGGTAGCAACTTATTTTTATACTGGTGTAATAGATTAGATAATAGGCCTTATTTTGTGAACAAATATTAGTTATGGTCTTGTTAACTTCTAGATTATTAGAAGCAAAATTTTTTTTGAAAGCTTGTTTGTATTCTGTGTTTATTTTTAGTGTTGCTCAGTTGGGACAGTGAAAATCAATTAAGTCAGTTTCACTTTAAGGTTCTTTAGTGCTGCAATGTTTTTGTTTCTGACACTGCATGGGAATGTGTACTTGTGTAAACACAACTGTTTTCTGTTGGCTTGTTTTCCCTCCTTGGAAGAAACATATATTATGACATAATCCTTTTTGGCATTAGGTTTTATAAGCAACTTGACTTTTGTAGCATTTAAAGTTTGGCCCAAATGTAAGTGAACAGTGATTCTTTAAGGCCCAGATCCTGTAATCAGATTTGAAACAGGAGCTTCCGCTAGGGACCAGAGCTACTAATGGAACTAAAGCTGCCAACTCCTAGCAGAAGAGGGAAAAGAGGAAAAGAAACTGATGCAGTTAGATAGTAAGCCCAGAGGAACAGGGGGAGAAGAAGATGAGGTGACGGGAAAATATGGCTAGCAGGTGAGAAGGGAGGATGGGTTTATGGCTAAGGCTTGGATTGGGACTCAATGTGGGTTCAATTCCTCGCTCTGCCACAATCTTCCTGAGTGAGACTTGGGCAAATCACTTAATCTCTGTGCCTCAGTTCTATAAAATGGGGATGATAATATTGCTTCTGCTTAGACTGGAAAAAAATTGGGGGGGGGGTCATGTTAGTGAGACTGTTTCTTACTCCATATGTACAATGCTTAGCACCAGGGATGCTACAAATGCTAATTAGAAGAGGACAACCTAGTTGCAGGGAAGAATGAGCAGGGGGAAAGTAGAAGGGGGGGAACAAGTGGAAGATGGAGAGAGAAGAACAGAATGAAATGAAGAGCAGAAGATTGCAATATAATTACCCCCTCCCACTTATTTGTAGTATTAAACACAGATAGAAGGCACTGAGGCCCCTACTATCACCTTACCATTGCTGTGGCTGTCACAGGGCTGATACAGCTGCGGATGTGAGGGGAGTTGTCCATGATGAGACTCCCTCTCTATTAAGGAGCAGATCACCCTATAAATGGTTGGTGCGTCCTCGCAGACCCATTCCACTGACAGGCTGATCTAGCATATCAGCTGTGCTGTCTTCAGGCATGGAGTTGCTTGGGAAGCAGGAATGCTTGTAAATGAGGGTCGGCTCCTGGGCAGCACTGCTCTATTCTGGGGACAAATTACACTAGTGATAAGGCTGTAACACCTCCGCAATGCAACTGCGATTGGAGAAATAGAGACAGACCCACTCCTTGGCCTGGCCTGTAGCAGGAGAGGTGCTGTGAAAGGAGCAGAAGCATGAGAGACTCCTTCCCTTGTCACAACAATGATGGAGAGGGAGTCATGCTCCTATCTCAGATTTCCTGAGCTGATGATGGACCATTCTTGGAGGGAGGGGAATGGCTCCTCCCGGAAGTCTTTGGGTCTTACTGTGGCTACATGACCTTATTAATGGGCTAGTTCTGTGAGGTGCTGAGTCCTTTTCAAGTCCTCTTTATGTTTATGGGAACTGAGAGGGCTTGCTTAAATCTACCTTAATGGAGACACATTTAGAGCCATGGGACTAAGTGTCATTTTACAGGGGATTAAAAGCTGTGAATTTGACACTGGCTCTTTAGCAACTTCTACTATACACTTCTACCCCGATATAACGCAGTCCTCCGGAGCCAAAAAATCTTAACTGTGCTATAGCTGAGACCACATTATATCAAACTTACTTTGGCCCTCCTCCTCCTTGTGTCCTGACTACCCCTTCCAGAGACCCCCATCCCTAATCAGCCCCAGGACCCACTCCCTACCAAACCCTCCTGCTCCCTGTCCCCTGACTGCCGTGCCCCCTATCCATGCCCCCCCTGCCCCCTCACAGGCACTGAGCGGCGGGAAGCGGAGCAGCCCATCCTGAGCCTGCTCCACTCTGCCAACTCCCAGCCATGGTGCTTCACTTCCTGCTGCCGGTGAGTGCAGGGAGGTTGGGGAAAGGACGCCCCCCGTACTCACCTGTGGTGGGAAGCAGAGCAATGTGGCCTCAGCCCGCTCCACTCTGCCACCTCCCAGCCACAGCGCTCTGCTTCCTGCTGCCGGTGAATGCAGGGAGGATGGGGAAAGGATACTTGCTCCCTGTACTCACTGGTGGCGGGAAGTGAAGCATCGCGGCCCCAGCCTGCTCCGCTTTCCTTGCCCCAGCCGTGTCGCTGGAGGGTGGGGTTGGGGAAAGGTCCTGCACTCACCGGCAGCAGCAAAAGTGGAGCAGCCTGGCCCCAGCCTGCTCCACTCTGCCAACTCCCAGCTGCGGTGCTGCGCTTCCCACCGCAGGTGAGTACGGGGGGTGTCCTTTCCCCATCCTCCCTGCACTCACTGGCGGCGAGAAGCGGAGTGCCATGGCTGGGAGCTGATGTGCTGATTCGCTGGAGTGCTGCTTTACCGTGTTGTATGCAAACCTGAGTTATATCGGGTCATGTTATATCAGGATAGAGGTGTATACTATAAAAAAAAGTATGAAAGAAGACATAAAGATGAAGTGCAGTGAGTATTGGTTTTATCTTACAAGGCTTTTAGGGACTTTTTCTGTGGCTTCTTCTGTATGTTGGGAGAATGGGAGACTCTACCGAACAGATCCAGATGACTACCGTACTAGTTATTTTCTCTACATCACATGGGTTAATTCTGATCGGCGTATCTGTGCAAGTCGCCAAAGGTGGGGCCTGATTCGCCTCATGTGTTAAACCTGAGTGTAATTATAGTGATTTATGGAGAGGAACTCCTGATATAGCATGAGTGAGGGAAGGACAGGCCTGTTGGTTTTTCTAACACAAATGGTGGGTGAGTTTAGAAGAGGAAACAGTATTACTGAGTCAGTGAGGAAATTTTGATTGAGATCCTGGAGGATTCCAGATCTGGAGGCTCGCTGTGGGCCAGTCGGTAGTGGAAACCATCATCTCTAATAGGTTTTAAGGGAACGAATGCTCTAAGCTCTCTGGAAGTAGCTGAATGGAAAGGGTTACAGCAGGCCTCTGTTAATGAAAGCAGAGAGAGAGGGTGTTCCATTCTCACAGTTGTTCTTGACGCTTCACCATTGATCTCTCAAGTGTGCTCTCATACAAGGCTGCTGAGGCTGCATATATTTGTCACACAGTCCATCTGAAGATCGGAAAACTCTATATAGACATTAATAAATTTAGTATTACAGTACCCCTGTGAGGCTGATAAATACATCTAATCCCCACTAGCAAGGCTAATACTATTGTGATGAGCACCACAGAAATGCTTATAAATAATGATTATTTAATGACAAAGAGGAGTTAAGTGACTGGTGTACGGTCACCCAGAAAGCCTGAGCAGAGCTAGGAACATTGGTCTTTTGACTTCTTTTCTCTCATCTTTACTCCCAGAAGTGTGTAAATGGTTAATTCTCATGGTATTTGCACTCCCTCATGTAAACGTGCCATTCAGAATATATATGGCATATTGATATACTGAGTGTGAGGAAATGTAGGGCTTCATTTTTGGGTTGCATGTGTCCAGTGAGCTCTGCAGATGCACTCCTGCATGTAATTCTGGGGTAAGTAAATTATGCCATCCTAATTTGCTAGTAGTTGTGCACTAGATGGTTTTGGTAGAGATGGGAGGTTCTTTGGGTAATGGAGGAGCCAAGAGGGGTGGGCCTTGCAACAGTATTCCCATTTCCCCCGGATTCATTCCCTAGTCTGCAGCAGTTGGATTATGGTAATCCTTGAACTAGTCTCATCACTGCTGCTCTAGTAATTTGGAGAGTAGCACAGGGGTGAAGAAGATGTCAGTTAGCTGCACGTGGAAGGAAGCACAAGCCATTCCTGAGGAAAATGCTGAATAAATCTGCAGAGGAAAATTGTTCCTCTAAAAAAGCTCTGCTGCTCATGCCACAGTGTCCCTGAATTTGCACTAGCCTGCAAAATGACATTTCCCCACTCTTGACTGTGTAGTGTTTCTGCTTCTGCACACAGAGCCAGCTAGTATAACTTCAATCACATCTGCTTTGGAGATGGAGCAAATTACCTTCAAAGTGTAGAATGGGGATAGTTGATTAGTTGTACGGTTTGATGCTCACCTTTGTACAGAGGCAGAAGCAGTGGAGAATGGAGCCGACAGGATGTGCTTCCAACTGATGGACAAAGAAGGGCAGAAGCTAGAAATGGATGAGCAGGTGAACACGGGAGAACATCATTATAGCATCTGCACAAAGGGTGTCTGCATCCGTATGATGTTATAGTCCTGTTCAGGAGAAGAAAAAAATCAGGAAGTGATGATGCTTGCATCTTGTACTGTGTTGTGACACGGTCGTTGCTCCTCTACATCAAATCCAACAGCGTCCATGTGCCATATGGTAGCTGATAGGAAAGCAAAGTAACAAAGCAGTGAGCATACACACCCAACTATGTGCTAAACGTAACATAAATATTTGGTTTAGGGTATGGGTAAAAAATGTGTGCACACTAGTGTAATCTTTCTCACAAGTCAGAGTCCAGGCTTCTGGTCCAGTATCACTAGTCAAGGTAGCGATACAGAGCAAAGGAAGTAGAGCTGGTCAGAAAAGGGCCTTTACCCCGAAGGCAAATTTCACCAAAAACAAACCAAAAAAATGTTTTTCTAAGTTTTTCCATGGAAAATTTCAATTATTTTTGGCTGATTACCAAAATATTTTTCTCTGGAAACGTTGCCATGGTCCTTCAAGAGAGCTGTAGTTTGAGTGCTTTGTGTTCCCATTCTCCTCTATAGGTCCAGATTCTGGATCCAAAATGAATTTTATCAGTTCATGGAGGGTAGATCCATCAATGACTAGTAGCCAGGATGGTGAGGGATGCAACCCCATGCCTCTGATTGCCAGAATTTGGGACTGGATGATGGGGGATGGATCACTGAAAAATTTCCCTGTTCTGTTCATTCCTTCTGAAGCCTCCTTTGACCCTGACTGCTGTTAGAAGACAGGATACTGGGTAAGATGGACCATTGGTCTGAGCCACTGTGGCCTTTCTTATGTGGAACTACATCTTCCATCATATACCATAATCTCCCCTCTTGGAGAAGGAGAGAGGAGGAGTGTATCATGGGAGCCCCTCGCCATTTTGTGTGAAGGGAGATAAAGCCTGGCCCCTAGAGGAGAATGGGGAGTTGAACTACAACTCCTCTGAGGCACTGCGGCAGCGTTTCCAAATCAAAATATCTTGGGTTTTGGCTACGATGTTTTGGGCATGTTTTTGGCCTGGTCTACACTACGCGTTTAAACCGATTTTAGCAGCGTTAAACCGATTTAACGCTGTACCCGTCCACACTACGAGGCCCTTTATATCCATATAAAGGGCTCTTTAAATCAGTTTCTGTACTCCTCAACGAGAGGAGTAGAGCTAAAATTGGTATTACCATATCGGATTAGGGTTAGTGTGGCAGCAAATCTTCGGTATTGGCCTCCGGGTGGTATCCCACAGTGCACCACTCTGACCACTCTGGACAGCAATCTGAACTCGGATGCTATGGCCAGGTAAACAGGAAAAGCCCTGCAAAATTTAGATTTTCATTTCCTGTTTGCCCAGCGTGGAGCTCTGATCAGCACGGGTGGCAATGCAGTCCCAAATCCAAAAAGAGCTCCAGCATGGACCATACGGGAAATACTAGATCTGATCGCTGTATGGGGAGACAAATCTGTTGTATCAGAGCTCCGTTACAGAACACAAAATGCCAAAGCGTTTGAAAAAAAATCTCCAGGATACACAGCGCTGCGTGACAAGCGTAATGGGAAGCCAGAGACTCAAATGGACGCTCATAAAGGAGGACGGGTACTGAAGGACGTCCACTATCGCCACAGTCCAGCAGTCTACCGACAAAGTATTTGCATTCTTGCAGAGACTCCCAATGCCTGAGGTTCAAACACATTGTCCGGCGTGGTTCAGGGAATAGCTCTCAATTTCATCCCCCCCACGACGCACCAGTGGAAAGAAAAGGGAAAGAAATTCGTTTCTTGACTTTCGTTTACAAAATGTCACCCTATGTCTACTGAATGCTTGACTGGTAGACGTGATGCTCAGCAAGTGAAGTGCAGTATCGCTCACTCTCCCCTCTCAGGTGCAGGATGGTGAGTAGGACTGGTAACGGTCCTTATCAGTCCCGTGATTGCCTCTTGCTGATACTGCTGAATACCTTGGCTGGCCTGAGGTGAGGCAAGCCCGGGGAGGGTGGCTGGGTACAAATTAGGAATGAATTCCTGGTCCTTCCCAGTGATGGGACAGAACAGCTGGTAACCGTTTTCAATCATAGCAACGGGGGCTGAGGCTTCAATCAGAGCCCTCCCTTTCAATGTTATAAAGAAAAAGATTCTGTACTGCCTGGACTATCATAGGCAGTGGGATGCTGCCTCCTCTCCCCCACACCGCTAATGGCCCTGCCTGGACCTGTCCATAGCCCGGGAGGCTGCCTTCCCTCATTTTGTCTCACTTACAATCACGTTTACTTAGCAGCATTCTTTAACTAACTTCTGAACAAATGGGGGCGAGGGGATGAACGGGACACTGCCAAATGGTAACCCAAGGAAGGTTGAAGGGAGGAGGGAAGCAAACAGGCGGGGTTTGCAGGCACCCCCACGTGAATGCAAGGATCTGACACAGAGCAGCTGTGCTCTCTGAATACACTGTTCTCTAGTACACTTGCACCCATATTCTAGGCAGGACTGACTCTATTATTTAGAAAACCAATAAAGGAGGGATGAATCGGGAGTCATTCCAGGTTTGCTTTTGTGCCCAGCCGATCTCAGCAGGGGCAAACCCATAGATAGCAGCAGAACAGTAACAAGAGGGACCAGATCACGTCATCTCATTGCCGAATTTACCGCGGCAGAAGACGGTACAGAATGACTGGACTAACCTCTCTGCTATCATGTTCAAAAGCAAATGATGCTGACTGTGTAGCTCTGGAGTTATCGGCTCTGTCCGTAGGCTATATCCACAATACACATACAGTGACTGTAAAAAGAAAAAAGCTGAACGCGCCTCCATGTTGCCATGCTATGGCGCTGCCAGGGCAATCCAAGGAAAAGGGTGCGAAATGAATTGTCTTGCCATTGCTATTCCGGAGGAAGGAAAGCTGACCAACATTTACCCAAACCACCCGCGGAAATGATGTTTTGCCCCATCAGCCACCTGGGCTCTCAACCAGTAATTCTTATACAGGGGCAGGGGAGACTGCGGAACTTATGGGATAGCTATTGGAATAAGCTAACCCCAAAGTGCAAAGCCTCCGGAAATCGACGCAAGCTAGGACCATGGACGCACACGCGCCGCATTACATATGCTAGTGTGGCGCGTGCACTCGACTTTATACAAGCTGTATTTATAAAAACCGGTTTATGTAAAATCGGAATAATCCCGTAGTGTAGACGTACCCTTTGACACCGAATCAAAAAATTCCCTGGAAAGCAGACACTTATTTAGGGAAATTTTTGTTCTGTGAAAACTCAGTTTTGCATTGAAAAATAGTTTTGATAGAAATTTTTCAATTTGCCCTGCAAAGGTGGTGTGGGGAGAGAAAAGTGGTGTTTTGAAAGCAGTTGAGTGTTACATACGGCAACCATGGAGCCCGTTCAGCTTTTTTTCTTTTTACAGTCACCGTATGTGTATTGGATGCCACGGACAGAGGCGATACTCCAGAGCTACACAGCAGCATGTATGTAACACTCAACTGCTTTCAAAATACCACATTTTCTCTCCTCACACCACCTTTGCAGGGCAAATTGAAAAATTTCCATCAAAACTGTTGAAATGAAAAATCCTGAACTGAAAAGAGCCAAATATTGTAGCGGGATTTTTTTTTAAAGGGTTGGTTACATTTATGACTAATAATACACACTGTAAAGTAAGATAAGGACAATGACCTTTCATCCTCTTTGCCTGACAAAAAATGTCTGACGCTGAGAAGGAAGTCAGTGCAGAGAACGGCAAACCTGCCACCTTAGTTGAGAAGCTGTCCCAATAGCACACAGCGCCTGACCCAAAGCCCATTGAACTCAGTGAAAATCTTTGTTTATCTCAAAGGCTTTAGGTAGGAGCCTTAGACATGCTTTCAGTGATTTCAGAACTTCCCTGTGACAGCACTGGCAACATGCAGCTTTGCCCCTCAGTAGATAGTAAAAGCCAGAGAAGATGCAATACCTTGTCAGCTCTTGACAGAACTCCCTCTGATTTCACCCCTGAGGTCCAGGGACAGGATGTTATTAATGGCAGGCCTCAAGCGGTGCCGTTCCCCGCAACTGCAAGTCCCAGGGTGAGCTTATGCCTTGTCACCTTCAGGGTGTGATGAAAGACTCTTCTCACTCTGTGCTTGTTCGCTCGGTAATGGAGGCTGTCCTCAAAAGCAAGCACCAGGGATGATGACCTTAGGAAAGCGGCACTAAGCTAGGAAGAGTTGGAAGAGGCAGTCTTTTCTTTGGAAGGAAATGAGCTCTGAATTTTGCATCTGGTACCTAGCTAATACAGTGATAAGTGAATTAGAAATGCACCGAGATATGAAATTCTGATCTGAATCCTGACTTTGAATGTCCCTGAAGTTTGGGATGGTCACACCTGGGATTTTTATTTGAGCCCAACTGTAGCTAATAATCTAACAGCTGCTTTGGCATTTACTTCATCCTGTTTGCCTGAGCCCCTTCTTGACCAGAGCTTCCAGCTGATGGAGATGGAGGAGGAGGAGGGTTATTAAACTGGGAAGATTAAAAAGAGAAGCTGAATTTCCTGTATGGTCTTGTGGAGAGGGCACTAGATTAGGAGTCACAAGACCTGAGTTCTGTTTCTCCTTTTCCCACTGCTCTGCTGTGTGACCTTGGGTAATTCACATCTCTAATCTGTGCCTGTCTCCCCTCTCACACTTTGTCTTCGTTAGTCTGGACTGGCCAAGGGAGAATAGGGAAAAATATCTCCAGAGGAGAGGAGGCAAAAATGTAAATTCCCTTGTAAATTATACAAATGTTTTATAATGACTAAGGCAGTGATTGACTGACTACGTTGGAGATGCTGACAGAAACCCGCTAGAAGATGGCAGCATGTGGGCATCTCATCAAAAGAAGAGATGGAAATAAGCAGTCTGAATGTAATACATTTTAAACACTTTCCCCCTCTCCTTCCTGAATATCAGTCAAAGTATCTTTCTGGGTGTCATGATGATGTGAGTGAAGGAAACTTTTTTTCCTTCCCACATCCACTGTTTCATCTTTCAGATGCAAACTAACCCTGTGTGTGTGAGACAGTCAGTCGGTCTGTGGTGCTGGTGGACAGCTCCAGAGAGCATGGTCTTCTGTCTAGCCCAGGGGTTGGCAACCTTTCAGAAGCGGTGTGCTGAGTCTTCATTTATTCACTCTAATTTAAGGTTTCGTGTGCCAGCAATACATTTTAACGTTTTTAGAAGGTCTCTTTCTCTAAGTCTATAATATATAACTAAACTATTGTTGTATGTAAAGTAAATAAGGTTTTTAAAATGTTTAAGAAGCTTCATTTAAAATAAATAAAACAGAGTCGCCTGGACTGGGGCAGGACCTGCAGGTGATGTGCCACGAAATAAGCTCACGGTGCGCCTTTGAACTAGTTGCCAATAGTGCCTCCCCTGTCTAGCCACATGAATGGAGCAACGCAGACAGACAGCATACATTGCTGCAGTTGTGCCTCAGTCCTGAGTCAAGGGAGTGTCCTTTATCGTTAGAATAGGTGGCGTCTCCTCCATAGTCAACTTTAAATTACTGAGGAGATGCCAGTTACGGTCATCCTGGGCATTTCTACGCCACTGCGCTATGTGCAGAATTATTCCACACGTGCCCCCTTGACCCCCCAGATTTCTTTGCTTCCGCAGAAAATTTACTTTCTGATGGGCGAAGCAAGGGAAGCAGAAGCAGCGTCATGTGACTCCGCCAGCATTTGATTGCCCAAGGGAGCGCACAGAGGTAAATCAAGTGGAGCATGGGTGGGATGAGAGGAGATTCCGCTGTAGCTTCTACCATGTGCCGAAGCTCAGCTGCTAATCCTTGGTGGTCATGGAGGTGACAGATTCTTCCCTCTCCTGACAGCATCTGGCTGTGATCAGAACATACACAGTATTTCTCTTTTGCTTGGAGCTCTGAAAACTCCCCTCCTCTCCCCTGCTTCCCCCCCCCCCCACATGCTTCGCTCACCATCGCTTCTCAGCTGCAGGGGAAGGGAATCACTGTACAGAGATCTGCTCCCACATCCACCCAACCCTTGTGCATGCAGACCCTCATGCTGAGCCTCACCACCCCCACTCCCCTGGCACCTGGACCACCCCAATGAGCCACCTGCACCTGGATCCCCACCCCATTGAGCTCCACTCCCCCAGCATCTGGAATCCCCACTGAGCCCCAGCCACCTTCATCTGGACCCCCCCTGCAGAATCCCATTACTGTTGCACTCAGAACGCGCACAACAAGCCCTTGTGCATCAAGATCCCCATGCACATACACCCAGATCCTCTACTGAGTTGCCTGCACCCAGATTGCCCAACACAGGACCCTCTCAACCCTCCTCTGGATCCCCCCCACACTAAGCTCCTCCACACTTGGACCCTGCCGGGCTGAGCCTGCCTGTCTACACCTAGTGCACCTGGCATGGAGGGGCAGGGTCCTGGGGTGTTTCTGGGGCAGGCCTGGTCCTTGTGCTATGTCAGGGTTGGGTGCAGCGTCACCGCTGAATCCATGTCCCAGGGTGGCGGAGGGGAGAAGCTGCAGAGTGATCTCCCACCTCTGTGCGGTCAGTGGCCTGTGTTCCCCAGTGCCATGCTGGAGCCTGCACATTTATTTGACAAATAAAATCTGCAGAATTTCTTAAAATATTGTGCACAGAATTTTTAATTTTTTGGTGCAGAATCCTCTCAGGACTATGTTGTGGTGTGGATACCTGTTTGCTGGAACTAGACTCAGACCATTGAGATTTCACAGACCAGCCATCTGAGGGCAACAATCTTTGGGCACTTCTGATGTAGCAACCTGGCGATAAAGGCTCTGCTATTTGTTGTTGTTTATTAATTATACAGGCTCTGAGATGTGCCTTGAAGAGTTTGTAGTCTAAGGGTCTGATTCTGCAAAAATGTGATTCTAGATGTAGTACTTAGTAGTGTGAACAATTCTGCTGAAGACAAGGGGGCTACTTCTGGCAATAAGTGGTATATTTAGTACTAAGTGTTTGTAGGGTCAAGCTGTAAGACAAGGCAGGAATAACCTAATATTTTAAGTGCATACAGAATTGGAGTCAAGGAGGCAGACGGCTTAAGGCCAAGCAGAACTACCAGATCATGTAGTCTGACCTCCAGGATAACACGGGCCCCAAGTCCACCCAGCACTGCACACTCAACCCAGCAACTGAAAAAAAGTCCAAACTGTGTAGCCCTCAAAGTACATATGTTAATTTCTCATGTGGCTACATGTTCATATTGTATCTGCGCTACCCCTTTTGTCAGCTCCTGAGCCTCCTGTTATCATTTGGCCTGATTTTCAGAGGCGATGACTGACCTCCATTTCTATTGATATAAGTAGGAACTGCCGGTGGTCAGCTCCTCTGAAATTCAGGCCACTCCTAGAACCTCTCACACCTTTTTTACCAATTGAGATTTATGTTTACCCATTACCAGTCCCCTGAGCCATTCATTCCCCCAAAACTAGGTGTCTAGTATTAAAGTAAGCACTAGAAATTCAGCAGCTGGCAACAAATCATAACCTTCTCTAGCAGCCTCTGGTCCCTCCGCAAACAGTAACTGGGTGTTGTGCTGCCGCTAATATTTTATTGGACCCAAGGGCCAGATTTTCAAAAGCTCAGCACCCAGTTGTTCCCAGTGAGATGCTTGTGGCCAGGTTGTGTGGTTTTGTGTTTTTAAAATAAATCCAGCCCTTAATGTACTGAGCTCTTTGAAAACCTAGCTTTAGGTTACTGTTCTGTGTTTATAAGTAGTGCTGGTTTTCGTCATACAAGTCTAATGGATGTTGTTAGAGGAATCCTCACATTGTTTACTCTCTTGATCTTTTCACAAACTGAAAAATTATTTTATTTTTCAAAATCTGGCTTCCCTCTGGTATTCTCCCTTTCGATCTGATCTCTTTAGTTACAATTTCAAATGTCATTTTCTAGTAACAATCAGTCGAGGCTGAACTCTGTACGGCATAGGGAATGTTAAATTGAGCACTGTTTACTGAAGGCTTCTTCCAGTGAAGTCAAGGGAGGTCTTTCCACTGACTTTAATGGACACTGGATCAGGCCTTTATTTGTCCTCAAAAAGGAAAAGATCTGCAGCAGGAGGCCATTTAAGAGACTACCATGTTCACCTTTTCAAACGTTCCTTCCAACTGCAGTGATGCAGAACTTCGGCGGGAAACATCATCTTTCTTTGCTTCCCTGTGGTGTCTAGTGGGTGGAACAGGAGCTGAAGAACTTCAGCTCCTGAGATGCTGCCTGACTTTGGGGAAATCACACAAACTTCTCTTTCCTTAGTTTCCTCATCTGTAGAATGTTTGAAATCAAAATAGCTTGTAAAGTTCCTTTGTGTGAAAAGGACTGTAGAAATGCCAGGGGCTAAAAAAGGGCATTAATAATCAACAGTATTTTTATTATTAATTTATTGTATCAGTGAGACCTCAATCCTTTGCAGTATTGTTTCAGGGAGGAAAACACATGAGAAAACACTGGCGTCCTCTGTCATACAAGGGTTATATTCTCCTGGCTTAGTTACAAGGAATGTTTGGAACCAACAGAGTGAAGAAATGTAAGCAGTAGTTATAGGAGGCTTGGCAATGATGGGTGTGTGGATAGGACATGGCGCGTGCCCACCTGCTTTCTTAACGCAAGGAAGGGAGTGAGGAAATCAGTTACCATGGTCTTGCAGCATTGAGCCAGCCTTTGGTACACACTGATGCGTCAAACACTGGCATGGACGGAGCTTTGTTGTGGATGAGCCAGCAGCACAGTGGGACTGACTTTTGTCAGTACGAGTGAGTATGTCTAGATACTGGAGTGACAACTTCCACTAATGCTCCTGGATGTCGCCTTTTTCTTGTGGGCTGCAGGGGGAAAAAATGAGAGAACTGTGTCCCAGACAGATCTGCAGCTTGCTGCAGCAGAGGCTGTGAGCTAGAACTGCACTATAGAATTCTTCATGCGGTGTTTGTGGAAATGGAGCAATAAAAATTACAGATGGAAAAGACCTGTGTCTAGTCCATCCTCCCGTACATTTCCCTACTATACGCTTACTAATGCTTTGTTCAGATAGTTTTGTGTTTCCTGAGACTGGGGTTTCCGCTGCTTCCTTAGGGACCCTCCTCAACTCCCTAGTAGATCTCTCTAGCAGCAAGATTTTTGTGATAAGTCACAAAGAAGTTTCCTTTTCTTAACTGCGTCACATTACTTCCAGCTCCAGTGTAGTCCGCAATAACACCTCTCTCTACTTGGTGTGCGAGGGGCTTGGGTATGCTATGAAACTGATTGATTGCCTTTAAATACTGATGTGTAATGTCTTGGGGACTAACCATGTTGTAACATGGTTCAGTGCTGCCTGTGTGGATGGCTATAACACTGTGTGGTCACAATGTGTGAAAGACCATCTAGCCCTGGGCTAAAGCCTGGTTTGTTTGTTTTTTAACTTTGTTGTTACAGGGCAGTTTGGTGTCATCCATGCAGACAGCACCAAACTCTGTCATAACATGTTGATCCCCCAACTATGCATAAACATAGTTAGTTTCATGGTACAGATAGGCCCAATGAATCTACGGGTGTTCTCATTTTGTTTTCTACCTTTATGGGTCCTCTGTGTCCTAGTCAGGCCTGATACTGCCTGCTATCCACCTCCAGCCTTGAGGAGTGATGATGCAATCCCTATCCTTTTGCCCATGGAGGACTGTCATATTTTGTCCAGTCATCTGTCCACACTGCTCCTTAACCATCAAGGGCTGGGGAGAAGTAGGGTAGAGTTATGTGAAACATTCACCTTGTTCCTCAGAGGTTGATTGATCCCAGCTTCTGCTGGGTTGGGGAGTGAAAGATGGGAGCCAAGGCCTGGATACCCATAGGGCAGAGCAGAGTATTGGGTGCTGAGGTTCAGTAGAGAGTGCGAAGCTGCCACGCATCTTACAGTGCAATGCCTCCTTTCCCATGGACTCCCCCAGTCTCTGCCTCACACACGACAGAACAGGAGCCAGCTGCGGAGAATGGAGCCAGGCTAGATCACAGCAGCAGCATCAGTGCTGTCTTTACTTCATTACTGCCTGTCATCAGCTACGGGCAGGAATGTGACGGGAGTCTTGGGATGCAAGCAGTCCCCTTACTGCCTTTGTAGGCTACCTGCATTGCAGGTCACAGTGCAACAGGGAGAACAGTCTCCCGCATGACACAGCTGAGGAGGAAGTAACTTGGTAGGGTTATGGGGTTATTTCCTCCCTGGAGCAAAGGGAACCCAGGAAGGAATCATGTAATGTCTCCTGAGGCTAGTTGTGGAGCAGCATGGCTACACATTGCCCCTTAGTCAAAACAGACCGTAATATTACAATCTAGCCTTAACTGAGGGGGTTGCATACTTCATAGCTTAGGTAGGCTGAGATTATGGCGTGCACCAGGTTCTCTTTGCCTTCCTCCTATCCCCCTCACAAGCAGCCTGTGTGCCACCTTCCCATCCTCTTCTGTTCAGAGCCTCCCTGCCAAGGGTTCTGTATGCCCCCAATTCCCAGGTCCTCTAGTCTCCCCCACATGGCAGGGGCTCTGTGTGCCCCCATTCTTACCTTCCCTGCACCAGCATCTTTGACCCCCATTCCAGGGTCCCCCATTCTCTCTGCCGTGCCCAGGGCTGTGTGTATACTCCCCTTCCCCTCCCCACTGTTAGTCTGGGAGATAAGTCATTCAGGATGTCAACATAGTAAACTCTATTGGGAGGATGAGTAGAGATGAGATAGGGTATTGTTATGCTGGAAGGCATTAATAGGTGCCATCAACTAGTGGTCAGTTGTCTATCGATCAAACATCTCTTAAAGCTGTGCCTCTGCTAATCAGATGGCAGGGGCTCCATGTGTCCCCAATTTTCCCCCTTCTGGTTTTCTGCTTTCCCCCAAAATCAAGATGGTTCTGGCCATTGATGCCTATGATGTTCTCTGAGATTTTGGAATTGATAGGATTTGGCATTCAAAAGTTATCACGTGACAAACAGACAAAGAAATGCCATCAGGCTGATGGCAAACTCAGCCAATAAATCAGTGATCCTAAAACCTGCCTCAGATCATCACTGAGATACTGGGTGATCCTCAGTCTCCCAAAGAAATATCAACTCAACAACTGGAAGTGAGTGAGTGGTGGGAAGACAGGAGGGAGTGAAAGAGGTGCTGGTATCCTACTGAAAGGAAAGTTGATGTTTTAGCCTTGTTTTTTCCAATTTGCATCTCTTAGTCTTTATTCAAGCTTGAAGGAAATGTGCATGTAATAGACAACTACACGCGCACACACAGAATGAGGATGTACATATTTCAAGAGCTTTGTGACATATATTAGCATTTCTAAATGACATACATTGTAGCAATAGCAAGCCCCCATTCCTGTCCTGTTATTTCAAGTCTTCATCTTGCATGTTTTCCTCCAGAGAGTGTTTCCCTGTGGAATTGAGCTGTTCTCCCTGTTTTAATTTATCAAGAATCTGTGCACCCACATATAGCTTCTTTAAACCTAAATGTCAAGAATTCAGTTTTGTAACAATTCCTAGTCTCATCGACATTCAGGATGGCAGCATTTAAATGCAGAACCTTTGAATTCAGCCGAGTGCTCAGATTAGTTGGTTGCTGCGCACAGTGTGTGAGCTGAGGATGAGAACTAGGGAGATGGGGAGAAAGAGCACTCACTCACCAGGAATTATTTGGGGGAAGTTCTCTGGCTTGGCAACCTTTATTTGAGCTGTGGGCACCACTAAGAAAGCACATGTGGGTTTTAGTAACAAGCATGTTTTGATGGGAAGCTAGGTTGCCATTTTTAAGGGAGAGTGTGTCCTGCTGGTTAGTGCAGAGAACTGGGAGCTAGGACTGTTGGGCTCTATTCCTAGCTGTGTGTTCTTGGGCTAATCACTCAGGGAGAGGCTTTAAAAAAAAATGCCTGCTACTAAATTCCTATTTGAAAATCTTCCCCCAATTTGATTTTTCTGTGCCTCAGTTTCTCCTTTTTGCAAAATGAAAATAATACCTGCCCTATGGGGGCCTGGGGAAATGTAACTAATGTTTTAACAAGGATTAGAGACTGCTTTGCATTCCTGGGCTGACGGTCATCAGGGCTGGATTCTGTGACCCTTCCATGCATTGAATAGTACCTTACTGCACAAGTGCTCTCGCTGAATTGCAGAGGGGTTTCTCTGGGAGTACCAGGATCACTCTGCATGAACTAGGAGCAATAGTGATCATTCTGCATTACCAGGTTCTCAGTTTCACATACCCTAGTCAGACTTGTTTTACGTGTTCAAGGGGGAAAGGATGTGATGTCTCCAGTAGCTCTTACCTCTGTTGTCTTTGTTTTGCATTACACTTTATTGTCTTTGTTTCTAGCAGGCATGGATGGGAAGAAATGCAGTGTGTGGATGTTTTTACCACTTGTATTCACCCTGTTCACTTCTGCTGGGCTATGGATAGTGTAAGTGATCTTCCGCTTGGGTTTTGGGGTGTGTGTGTGTGAGGGGACTGAGGTAAATCAGGCATTCCCAAACGTTGCAATAGAACGGACCACATCTGAATAGAGAGAGTTGCTCACTGACCTCTCCGTGCCACTGAGGCAACTCCAGCAACTGCTTTCATCAGGCTGGACTGGCAGCTGGTAATCTGCTTCCAGCAAGGGGCAGCATGGAGCTGCGTTGCCCAGGAGCAGAGCAGTGACCACTCATGACTAGCAGACACATTTTGGTCCCTGCTTCACCCTTGCTACTTTTCCTGGCACGACTTCCTTCTTCCTCTGTGTTGGCAAGTTGCCACCCGCCCCCTACCCTGACCCATCCACTCCTCACTCAATGTGTGGGACTGAGAGCAGCAGCCCAGAGAGGCTTCTCTCCCCTCACGCAGTGTGGCCTGCAATGCAGGGGATGTACCCAGGGAAGTAAAGGGGAATTTTATGGCTCCACACTCACCTGTACAGGTGCATGGGCCATCTCATGCATAACTATAAAATAATATTAAGCCAGTCATTATGTACCTTAACTTCTTTTAAAAAATATGATTTAGCAGCTGGAAATGAGGAGAAGCGACCAGCTCTCCACAGACCTGCAGGAATTCACTGTTGGCCACGGTCCAGGAACTATGTGTTAATGATATCCTGACTGACGAGTATGTATGTTGTGGTCACAGTTGTAACAGTAACCACTGGATCCTGACCTCTGTCACATAACAGGGAATTAACCTTTTTAATCCTGCCCCATGTCGGATGACTGGAGTCAGAAAATAAGGGCTCGTCTCTTATCAGCTCTCCTACATCTTGCACTTGTATTACTGCATCATGCTGAGGTAGAATTCTCTCTCCATTGAAGTCAGTGACAACTCCCATTAACTTCAGTGGGGCCAGGATTTCACCCTGGATGTAAAAAAAGAGAGAAGAGCTACTTTGAAAGGTGGAAAGTGGCTTATACAGTATACATTGAGGGGGATATCATTCAGTAGGGCAAGTGGTCATTATTAAAACTCTTGCCTTAAGGTGATCTTTAAATTACAAGCCATCGACACTATAGAAATAAAATAAGGCTAAATGGCAATTATCCTATAATTAGATGGACGGAAACCTTAGTCATCCGGTCACAGTACCCACAATGGCACTGCCTGTTTGCATTTCAGTTACATCATATGATCTATGTGACCAAAAGGTACAAACCCTATCTCCAAAAGTGTCCTTTAGATTGCTTCCATGCTTCCTCCCATTAATGGCTTTCTGCTGCGGAAGCAGAAGACAAACACTGAACAGCTATATTTTCCTTTATACAATAGCTTGAGCATTGATATCAGTAGTGTCAGCTGGTAGCAAATAGTGTTGTGGTCTGTGGTAGAAAAGAATTGTTTTCAGGAAAACAAGGGGCTTTGATTATCATTACTAATCAAGGCCCAAATCCATAAAAGCCCTTCAGCACATGCTTAAAGCTAAATAAGTATGACTGATTTCAATGCAATTTTAGCACATACTTAAAATTAAGCCCATGTTTGGATGCTTTCTTGAATATGAACGGATATTAGACACTTCAAAGTGCTTTCCTGAATTGGGTCCCAAATGAATTTATAAATTAAAAAATGTGGTTGTCTTGGTCTTATATTGGCATTGTTTGTGTTTTCTAAACTGCTTCTTTCCTCTTTTGACAGGTATTTTATAGCTGTGGAAGATAACAAAATTATTCCATTAAACGTCCCAGATCGGTAAGAGGTGATGGTGGTGGTTGTTTTTGTTTTGTTTTTAAATCAGTAACTTCTAACAAATATTATTAGAGACACAAAACAGCAAAATCTTTAATTCTGGCTCCTGTGTTTTTATGTCACTTAGGAAACCTGGTTCCAAAAGTCCCCCTTACATAAGGTAACTGGATCTTCTCCTCCCCCACTCCCATTCCCCACATATAATTCTGATCAATGGGTGTTCGTTCTTTCTTTCTTTCTCTCTGTAGCTGTCTTAGTAGAGTTACAATGATACACTTTATATTTTTGAAGTATTGCAGGTGATGCACCCCCTGCAAGCTGTGTATTTAGCCAAGTCATGAACATGGCAGCATTTCTAGGTAGGAACCGCATGGGGAATTTTTTTCCCTCTCTTTTAATTCACTTTAATGAGTCATTGGAACATGAGTAAAATCCAGTAGATGTTGCTGTCAAAGCTGATTATTTGAAACCTTTTAAAGAGGTGCTGCTAGTATGAAGCTAGTATTATTTTGTAACTATTTGTAAAAGGACAGAACAAAGCTGGATATGTTTGACCTTCATACTTTCCATTTTATTCTCTTCTTTTATCATCACATGTTAGCGTTAAGTCTGTATGACTTTGTTTTCGGTGCATGGAATGGTATTTTTGGTTTATTGCTGCTATAAAATCCTGCATGGAAACATTGTGTAATTGGTCATCGCATTTGACAAAATGTTATTTCTGAGGTTGTTTTTTTTTAAAATTCCATTAGTAAAAATATGGACGTTCACAGGTTGCTTCTGATAGGGCGAAGCTTCAAACTAACGTAGTTGGGAGGAACACTTTTTGGTTATAATGCTTGAAAAAAATGTTTCATTGTTTTTGTAAATAAAACTTTTTGTTATGCCTGAGATACCTCAAGTATTTTCTCCTGAAGCTACGTAGGCAAATGATAATGCTGAGTTAGTGCTCCATTGTTGTTACTGAGTCTGTCTTTGCCAGTGTGGCTGTGTATATTATGGAAGCACCACTCAGAGTTCCGTAGTCGAGGCTGAGCTGAGTTTTACACTTAAAGCGGGGAATCATTTTGTTAAATATGAAAAGTACAGCATATCTTCCCCCAAACCCAGGAAATTCAGAGTTCAGGTGACACTTAAATGATGTTAAGGATGGAGAGGTATAGTTAGGGCATCGAAACAGCCTTAACTCTGCCCTGGAGTGATATTGTAAAGGTGGTGATAGGGGGAATCTATTGACTTTAAAAATAAGTTTAACTACAAACACTATAATGCCTTCATCATCTTCATATGGTTATTTCATAGTATCATTCCAAGGCAGAGTTAAAGCTTGGGGGTAAATTGCAACATCCAGCTCTACACGAGCCTGCTATGTGTCCTTGGGCAAGTCACTTCACCTCCTTGTGCCTCAGTAATGATACTCACCTCCTTTATTAAGAGATCTACTGATGAAAAGTGCTATATAACAGCAAAGTGTTATTATTACTAATGTACTGTACCCTGAATTACTGATATGTGTATTAAGATGGAGCGAAAGTTGAGAGTAGATTTTGAAAAGGGGAATATCAATATCTATACACACTGATATTTATGGATATATATTGGACCAGAACCTCAGTTAGTATAAATCAGTCTGCCTCCACTGACTTGGTGTAAACTTGTGCAGTTCCGCCATCTGTGGTCCTTGGTCATAACATGTGTATGTGCCTGACACATATAGAGAAGGCTAAATACAATTCTATACATGCAATTGCAGTCTCTGCCCTCAAAACCAAATATAACAATATGTATGTAGGAAACTTCTTGTCAGATTCCAGTGTTTGACATGAGTAAATACACATCTCCCTGCTGAGCTACTGAAATTTAAAGCCCCACTCCTGCAATCAGACCTGTAGACTTTGCACCCACACAAAGCCCCATTGAAGTCTATGGGCTTCTATGTGGGTGCAGGGGTCTGCCTGCGTGCAGCCGATTTCATGATCTGATCTTATATGTATGAGAGTGAGTGAAAGTTATTTATGCAGTTGTGATGAAAGATCAAATGAACAAGGTGTTGAGGTTAAAACCTACTACATGTCTTCAGCATTTTCTCTTTGAACCTCTCCCAGTATTGCAATGAAAACTATAGCTATGGAAGCCCAAGGCTGGAAACCAACAACAACACATTTATTATGTTGTTTATGGGCATTACCCTATCGGGATAAAGCAGAGCTCGTTAGAGCAGGCTGAATGTCTGTTACATTGGATGCTTATGGGGGCTACTTCCAGCTTGTACCATTATTGACCTTAACCGCACTGAAAGTGAAAGTTCAAGGAGGCACAGTGTTTAAATGTTGCTTTGGTGCTGAGGTTGTTGACCTTTTGTAGACACAATAGTGCGCTCTTCTTGTTTTCCTCCGTAACTCCCATTAGCACTATAGCAGTACCACATGCGTTAAAGGGATCACTCAATCTCAGGGGAAGGTAAAAACTGCTTTTATTTTGAAGAGGTCAAAATGGACCCAGTTTTTATTTTTATTTTTTCAAAATAAATTACTGCAATTTTTCATTTACAACCCACTCCCCCCTTTGCTGGTTTTAGTAAGTAAAACATTTTGGAAAGCATTTCAATAAAAGTTACCAATTTTTAAATGTCATACAATTTTTCATGAAAATTTTCATTCTTTGAAAAGGCTGTTTTTTCAGTTAAAAATGTTGACCAGCTCTGTTACTGATCGCTTCAGAGATGGATGAAGGGATAAAAAGCTACACAACATTAGCAGCAGAATATTCCCCCTGAAACATATTGCCTTTGTCAGGCTTTGTCCGATGTCCACTTCAGCCACCGTTCAGGTGCTCAGGTTACCTAGCCTTCAGTCTTGTTCCCTTCAACACCCCCCCCCCGACCATGCAGTAATATTCCCCTTAAAGTATACTGCCTTTCATGTCCTATTGCACCATTATTGCCAGAATTTTAGGGTAGGAGGGCCCCTCGTTCATTCTTGAAGGGAAATTAATGTAATGTTCAATTTTTTTTAATCTGCCTGAGTAACATATGGAGGATCTTGGGATACTCATTTCAATACATTCATGGAGTCCAGTCCTGAGAATTTTGCTGTTGACTTCAATGAGGGACAAATCTGGGACAAATCCAGCAGTATCTATAGTAATGTCATTACAGACTGACAGAATTGGCTGGAATAGTACATATAGGGCTTAGATTTTCTAAAGTGATTAGTGACTGTGGGCAACTTTTTGAGTGTTCTATCTGAGATATCTCAAAGGGGCCTGATTTTCAGAGGCTGGGTGCTCAGCACTTTGATCAACAAAATGAGTTATATTTTCCAGCCTTCCTTTATAGCCCTATCTGAGCATTCCACATGACAGCTATGCAGCTGTTTGGTTCTAGAGGTGGGCAGGAAATGTTTTTCTCATGCTGTAAATACTTCAGAGATATTGAGGGTGGGAAATTCTGGGAATTGGGATGAAAAATCAAAATCTTGGTTTGGGTCAATTGAAACTATTTTGTTTCCATAATTTCATTGTGATTTCAACTATTTCTTAATTTTTACTACAAATATAATTCTTACATTTCAAAGTGAAAAGTTAAAACAAAACTGGAATTTTTAATTTAAAATTTTGCAGACAAAATATTTCAACAACTTTTGAAAGCTTTTTTTGGTTTTGTTTTTCACTGAAAAATCATTAAAACTAAGCCTTTCCGGCAAACTGTTTTGGTTTGGATGAATCAGCATTTTCTGTTGAAAAAAGATTAAGAAGAAAATTCCTGACAAGCTCTACTTAGTTTTGAAGCTAGTTAATTACCAAAATATTTTCCCTCTTTCAGATCACATCTAGCTTTCTGCTAATCCTTTATCATCTGTAGCTCCCCTCCCTACTCTCTCCCATGATTCTAAGGAATAATTAATGAGATTGAGATTTACTAGTTTTAGCTCAGAGACATTACAAGGTTCAGTACTGCTTTATGATCTTTCATCTGGGGTGGCACCATCTGGTACATGCAAAAATAATTAACATCAGTGCTCAGCAAAGGATACCATCAACGTTCATCTCTCCATTTTAATATGGAGAAGGAACACTTTTTGTTGTTGCGAACATTGCTGTTTTTCTCTTGGTCCCTTGCTGCCTTATTTTTGAATACTCTTAATCACTGATAACAACATCAATTGCTGAAATTTTCAAAAGTGACTAGTGATTTTGAGAGTACTCAAATTTTTGGGTGCCTAGTTTGAGACGTGTTTACAGGAACCTAATTTTCAGAAAGTACTGAGTTCTCATCTTTGAAAATCTGGCATCTTTAAGATGTCTCAACTGTCATCCAAAATCTGAGGGACCCAAAATCACTAGTAACTTTTGAAAATGTCGGCCCAGTAGATCTTGTTAGTTTGTACCACATAGTTGTATAGTGCCCAGTTTGTCTTCCAATCAGTGGCAGAATCCTAAGAACAGGATCAATGTGTGTATGGAAATTAACATTTTAAGATTCTTTATCTTTTAAACAGATTCAAAACATAATTGAACATTTACATTCACATCACTTGTGAATGAGCTAGGATTCTCCCTCTCCCATATATTCTGACAATAATGAGACAACAGCACAGAAAGGCAGTTAATTTAATCATATTACTGCCTTGGGGTGCATCGTGAAGATGAAGGTTGTGTAATTTAAGCACCTATATAATGGCTGATGCCGTCCTCCAAAATAGACTGTCACGTTATGTTGGAGTTACAAAACAGAAAGTGTAAATAATTAAGATGAAAAAGTCATGCCCATGTGTTGACTGGATGGCTGCTGATGTTGGCATTTTTTCCAGGGTGACACTCATTAGAGCCCACTTTAAGAATACATTTTCTCTGCATCAAGTCAAACAGATACAATTGAACGCTTTCAGGATAATACCTGGTAAATGTGTTGCTTGGGCAACATGCTGAACTGAAATCCCTGGAAACTTTCATTTTATGCCTGATCCTGATCCCACTTAAGTCCATGGCAAAACTCTCATTGACTTCAATGGCTTAGGACCAAATCCTGTATGCACAGACCAAGTCCAGTATGAACATCAGCAATGCCATTATCCCAACAATGCCCTACCCCAATGTCTCAGGTGTGATCTGTAGGGACCATGTAGGGATGAGAGTGGAGCTTGTGCTGAATAGAGGTGAACAAATCATTCATTTTTTGGTTCAGTGGCTGAACTGAAAAATTGGTTCATTTTGAACCTTAACTTAATGTTTTTAGTTTTTCTTATCAAAATGAAAACTCTAAAAAATTTTTTTACGGTCAATGAAATCAACGTTTTCTAAAAATTTCCCCCCCAACAAATTCTTCATTTTTTTTTTAAATGTGGCTGGAACTATTTGCCAGCTTGGACTGAATTCATTAATAGATTCAGTAGCCCAGTTCTCATTCTGGATATCTGCTTAATTCTTGGTCTCTCTACAGAGGCTGCTAGCAAAATTCTACCTGTGAAATGGACAGTGCTCCAGGAGAGCTAGACTGAGAGCAGCAGTTCATTTTTACATGACTGTCCACCAAGTGGTGGTTATTTTGTGTCCCTACTGATGTGGTTTGGTTTTCAACCTGTGACCTAGAGGTGCAGGGCTCTATCTCCTGTCATCTGTCTTATATCAAAAAATCTGACCTATTATTTAAAAAAAAATAATGCTAAATTAATGTATTTTAATGTACTGAACTAAATCAATGGAACCTACTTAGGAGAGAAATTCACCTTAGCACAGAGAGCATGAACAAGGTCTTGTGCACCACATAAAACCTTAAAATAGGGACCATAAGGCAGGTGCTGGGCCCTTTGTGCTGAGGTGAATTTCATTCTTGATGGATATCTGTTAAAACAGAAGATCTAGTCAAACCCTGCAGTCGTTGTACAACAGGGTTGTATGTGCAGGAGGTTGAAGGACATTAAAGTGGATTTTCAAAAGAAACATAAGGGAAATGTTGTGTCCAACTCCCACATTTAGGCACCTTAGTCTCTTAGACTCCCATAATTCCTATTTGGGTTTGTCTAGATGTGTTAATTCTTCGTCCCCATGCCTTGCTGCCCGTCACCATTCCTAGTCCAGGAAGGAGATTCTGTGACTTCTTAAAGCTATCATGTCTCCCTTAGCTCCTTTCCCATTCGGAAACTGACTTCTTGCTTACAAGTGGCAGTTCCCTGTCTTGATGTGACCAGTACTGATCTGGTTAGGAGTGTGCTGAGAATGACACTGATGATATTGAAACCTGTATGAAATGCAGCGTTAGCTGCCTAAAATGCCTTGTGCTATGGGCAAGGAGCATGGAAGACTTAGTCCAGTTCCCTGTGGACAGGTTCCCACCTACCTGTGTTTGTTTTTCCCCTTGCTGGCAGTCTTAGTAGATGGGCTGAGGATGGAATAGTCCTGCAAAGTGACCTATACTCTCACCTCTAGAGGCTGATCCCTCTAGGTCAGAATTGTGATAAGTTGGCAGGGCAGTGAGAAGAAGCTTTCTGTGCTGTCTCTGTTGTGCCCCACATTTGCAAGGATGCTTTTCAAATGTTTGTTTTATAAAACAATGTGAAGGGAGAGGGCCTAATCCAAGCTTTCGATTGGGTCCCTGCTGTGTGCTTCTGGAGGCGGCTGTATCATCAAATCGAACTCATCACAAACGTAGCTAATGGAATATAACTTCACACAGTGATGTACATAATGTCCAAACTGTGTCAAATGCTTTACAGACCAATAATAAAGAGACAGTCCTTGTCCAGTACAGTTTCTGTCTAGGTTTTAGACAAGATGCGATAAGTGACAGCAATAAAGAATGGGGCAGGGAGGGAAGACAAGGAATTACCCAAGTTACTGTGCTGTTGCATCTTCTGCAAGTAAATGCAAGGTGGAATGTTCAAAAGGACTTAGCACTGGCCTACCTCTGCTCCCATGGCAGCTCATGCGAGTTTTACCAGGAGCAGGGTTAAGTGCTTTTGGAAATCCCACCCACTAGATTTGTGCTGTGTGGGTTTATAACTGTGCGTCTGGCATTTTGTTTCCTTTTTCAGCACTTGTTGTTGCTGTTCTCCGCTTTATACAGTTGAAGCCAAAAGTGCTAAACCCCTGGCTGAATGTCATCGGACTGATTGCGTTATGCTTGACCTCATTTGGAATGACCTTACTTGGCAACTTTCAGGTACCCCACTCCCACTTCCCCCTCCCTCTAGCTTATTGGTAACTGATATGTCATTCTTTTCTGGATTTCCATGGGTATGTCAAGAGAGCTGCATCCATTATCTATCAGCCCTACCTGCTGTGAGCACAGATCTCTCTGCTCCTGGAGCTGCCTGCGACAGAAGTACAACTGCTATCATGGCTGTCCATGCTCTCTAGGGTGACCAGACAGCAAATATGAAAAATCGGGACAGGGGGTGGAGGGGTAATAGGAGCCTATATAAGAAAAAGACCCCAAAATCAGGCCTGTCCCTATAAAATCAGGACATCTTCTCACCCTAATGCTCTCGGCCTCCTCATTCCCTTCTGTCCTGCTACTGCCTCTTAAAGTGCTTCCCTGGTGGCAAAGGGAAGGTGGCAACTGCCATTAGTAGCACTGATGATTGATTATTCCTAATAAACTTTAAAATTTGAAACTGTGACATCTGGTGTTCCATCTCCTGGGACCCAACAGCAGCGGGAGCCTGCCTTACCCCTGGGCAGGCACTGGGCTTGACAGACAAGTGCCTAGGCATGGGGACTGCACTGGAGGGTGACCAGCTCTGGGAGCTTGCACACACTTCTATGCTAACAGCAGGGCTGCCAACACAGCCTTGTCAATTGTCTGAAATGGGCCATCTTGATTATCACTACAAAAGTTTTTTTTCTCCTGCTGATAATAGCTCATCTTAATTAATTAGCCTCTTAGAGTTGGTGTGGCAACTTCCACCTTTTCATGCTCTCTGTATGTATATATATCTCCTCACTATATGTTCCATTGTATGATTCCGATGAAGTGGGCTTTAGCCCACGAAAGCTTATGCTCAAATAAATGTTAGTCTCTAAGGTGCCACAAGTACTCCTGTTCTTTTTGCAGATACAGACTAACACGGCTGCAACTCTGAAACCTATGATTAGAATGTATGTCGGTGTTTTACCTCCTGCCTATCCTTAGACTGGCCACAAGAGGGACTTTATATATAAACACTGAAGGCATTTCCTGCTGTGAGTCATAGCCTGGGCTGTAGTTCTTTCAATTTTGAGTCTTTTCTGCCTGCCTTATTGTTACAAACAAGCTGTCAGCTGTCATTTTGAGACACCATAAGCTTGCTCTAGAGTGGGAAGTATCCACTGTACTCATGTGTCTTCTTGTCTCTTCGGTGAACATGAAATCTTAGCAAAAAGAACAGGAGTACTTGTGGCACCTTAGAGACTAACAAATTTATTTCAGCACAAGCTTTCGTGAGCTAGTGAGCTGTAGCTCACGAAAGCTTATGCTCAAATAAATGTGTTAGTCTCTAAGGTGCCACAAGTATTCCTGTTCTTTTTGCGGATACAGACTAACACGGCTGCTACTCTGAAACCTGTCATGAAATCTTAGGGGGATGTTTTCAAAAGTATTTAAAGTCAATAGAGGTTGTATTCCTAAATCCGCTACGTGTCTTTGAAAGCCTCCCCCTATGGGATTGCTAGCAGTGCAACTCTGACTGGTAACTGCTGTGCAAGTATGAGAAATTGTGCTGGGCCAAATTCTCTGCAGGCATAGCTCTAGAGAAGTCCGTGGTATCATGACAGCAGAGAATTTGGTCCATTAGTTTTATTGAACTGGAAAAATGTCAGTTTTCTTTTTAAAAAAAAAAAAAAAAATTGAAACAATCTCAGTGTGTGACCTGTTGGCAGTAATCATGTGTCTGCTTGTAACATGTTCCAGTCTGACTTTTTATTAAGGATGAGCCAATCAGATACTTTAGGCCAGATCCTCAGCTGGTGGTCACCAGTTCGATGTAGTTTCATTGACATCACTGCCCAATTCTCCTGTCTAGCAGCTTGCGGCCTTGGTTTTGCCTGTGAACCCCCAAGTTGTAAGAGCTAGCCCGATGCTTGTCCAGCTGCGTGAAGGGGAATCTGTGAGAGGTGGGGCTGGCTTTAGGAAACCAAATCTCAAAGTTCTCCTTCCTTCTTTCCAGCATTTTCCTCTCTAGTGAAGGCTGGATCTTTGGAAGCTGTTACAGTGAATTACTGTAGTCTGTATATTCTGGTTTAATAAAGCCACACCTTGCTGGTTAAGAGCACCCTTTTTTAGTCTTGTGCCAAGCCACCACCAAAGTGTGTCAATGTTAGACCATAGTACATGTCTTTTGCTTCCTTATTGCTTAGTCAGAATGCCACAAAATGTAATAGATGGCTTGCAACAGTGTCTCTGGATAAGATCTGTTCTCTGGGGGATGTTGAGAGGGAGAGCTTAACCCACTAAAAGCTACCCCAGGTGAGGTAACGCGGTCCCTTGTTGGCTCACACCATCTATCTGTATATCTGTATGCCTTCCACACGAAATCAGTAGCTAGATCCTTAGTGGACTGCACAGAATCTCTGGCTCTTCTCCCTTTTTGGGAGTAAACACTTTTCTGGGGGTAGGCTTTTTATTATTTTAGATTTTATTAATTCCCCTCCCCCTTTTTTTTGTTTGTTTTGGTTGCTTATTGTGTATTGGGTAAAAGAGGGATTCATGTTAAGATTGTCATTATTATGGTGGAAATGATTTCTCAAAGAGGAAGGTTTCACAGCTTTTCCTAGAGGTGGTCAGAGTCAGGAATTTCTTGACCTCCTCTGGAGTCTTGTTCTGTAGCCAGATCCATTTGACAGAGAGTGATTTGTCACCAGCTCTCACATGGTTCATCCTGGGCTTTATGATCTGGGTTATCTCAGAGGAGCTCAGATATGACAGTGGTTCTCAGATGGAAATTCGGTCTCTAATGTAACTCTGGGGCTTGATCCATTAATTGCTTTGGAAGTTAGGACCAATGCCTTAAACTGGCCTCGGAAGCTGACCAGAGCCAGTGGAGGGACTTGAGCAGAGGGCTGATGCGCTCACGGTGGCTTGAGCCATGGAGAAGTTGGGCAGTTATATTCCGAACCAGCTGGAGCCTGGGCATTGTCTTCCCATTCAGCTCCAGGCCCAGTGAGTTACCGTGATTCAGGCTGGAGAGAACAAATGCATGGATCCCTGTGGCCAGGTCTCTGTCTGGCAGGAAGGGATGAGGTTTCCTTGCAAGCTGGAGGTGAAAACAGGCATTTCTAGAAACTGGTGCCACCTGGTAATCCAGGCTTATGGAGGAGTCAAACATGGCAATGAGGACTGTGCACCTTCAGTGGAAGGTGGAGACAGTGTCTGGGCCAGCTCTTCTAAGCATTTCCCCTTTCAAACCACTATCACTTCAGCTTGTGACAGCCGGTCTTCATCCAAGAGCTAATTTCTTGTTGATTTTTCTGACATTTCAGTAATGGCGGAGTTGTGTCAGCTGAGAATGAATATAGATATAGATGAGAGTGGGGAGGCTGTACAGCCATGCAAAGGGACGTGTGTGCTGTGGAAATTGTCCCACATAATGTAGAAGGCAGTGCTGAGTGGAGGTAAGAGAGGTCTGAGGCCAGGCCATGGATTCACCATTGCACATGGATCTTGTACCACGTGCAACCAGCGCAGAGGGGCTGTTGCTGCTATTCCAGGTCATAGACTGGTATAACGACTCTCAGACTTTGAGGCCAGAAGGGACCATCATGATCATGTAGTCAGACCTCCTGCACATCGCAGGCCACAGAACCTCACCCACCCACTCCTGTAATAGATCCCTAGCCTCTGGCTGAGTTACTGAAGTCCTCGCATCATGATTTAAAGACTTCAGGTTACAGAGAATCCACCATTTATCGTAGTTTAAACATGCAAGTGACTCGTGCCCCATGCTGCAGAGGAAGGTGAAACCCTCCCATGGTCTCTGCCAATCTGACAATTCCTTCCCAACCCCAAATATGGCGATCAGTTAGACTCTGAGCATGTGCGGAAGACCCACCAGCCAGACACCTGGGAAAGAATTCCCTGTAGTAACTCAGAGTGCTCCCCATTGAGCGCCCCATCTCTGGCCATTGGAAATATTTGTTACTAGCAGATGCCAATGTAGGCAGTCTCATCATACCATCCCCTCTATACACTTAGCAAGCTCCGTCTTGAAACCAGTTAGGTTATTTTACCCCTCTGCTTCCCTTGCAAGGCCATTCCAAAACTTCACTCCTGCATCTAATTTCAGGTCTCAACTCGTTGCTGGCTCAGTGGCAGCCCCACTCCCTGTCACTGGGCTAGGGGTGGATGGATGGCTTTCAGCTCCCTACATGCCACCTACATAGAGCCCTGTAATACTCAGGCGTTTTGTGAGTGGAGTGAATTTCACTAGCTGTGTCAAGGACAAGCTGGAAAACTGAAAGACAAAACCAAGCAAATCTATTATTTATACCTGCTTCCAAAGTGTGCAAGGTGCTTAAAGAAAGGGTCTGCCTCTCTCTTTTTGAACAAAAGCCACAATGCTGTATGTATCATGTTGCCTTCAGAGTCTGAATCAGACAGGGTCATGGTCCCAGACTCCTCCCAGTGAGTCTCCATTGACTTCACTGACACAGGCTGCATTTGACTTGCTCTGATCCCAGTGAAGTAGCAGCAGACACTCCCAACAGGGTTTTTTTTTTCTAGGTGAATTTTTATTTATAGATAAAATCTGAGATTTTCAAAGCTTCCCAGACAAATTGGACAGACCTCTCCTTTTCATTGGAATGGGAACTGTGCGTCCAAATCCCCTAGGTGGCTTTGAGAATCTCGCCCAAAAAGCTTCCCTTTGTCAGAGTCCAAGCCAGGCTTGTGATGCTCTTGTCTTGCTTGTTACTTCCCATGTGACTTGGCCTCCCCTAAATGAAGTCACTGTGACTGGATAGCTAGTATGCAACTACAGTCCCAGTGCTTCAAGCTCAGAGTAAGAGGATGCCTGTGTCCTAATGGAACCCCCTTGAAGTCGTGGGGCTCCACCTGCACGGAGCTCATTCACTGCAGGGCTATGAGCGTCCGTGTTCATGTCCACAGAACAGCACTGACCAAGGGCCAAAGAATTGTCCCGGCATGCGTTGGCCTCGGTGAACCAGCAAAGGATTTTCTGCAGGAAAAATCTCTTGGCTGTTTTTTCCAGCAGCCTTGCCAGAGAGCTGGCGGGGATGTTTGCAGGACATCACTTGGTCCACTGCTCTTTGGTTTGGGAGGAAATTCTGCTTGCAGCAGCAGCAAGGCTATAAGCAGCAGGACCTTCCATACGCCTGTGTTGTTTTGTGTTGCAGCTGGGGTAGGAAGGCAGCATTGACTGTGTATTTTGCAACAAATGATTCTGCTTTAATATTACACCCCTCCTTCCCTCTTCCCGAAAGTAGGATCACACTGAGGAATTGTATAGATGTTTGTTTCTTTGGGGCGTATCAAAGCAATCACAAGTTCCTTTATTATAATAATTTTTTTTTTTTTGGTAGCTCTCCAGCGATGAAGAAATCCATAATGTCGGCACCTCCCTGACATTCGGTTTTGGGACCCTGGCCTGCTGGATTCAGGCTGCCTTGACACTCAAAATAAACCTAAAGAATGAAGGAAGAAAAGCTGGGATTCCAAGAGTTGTCTTGTCAGCCACTATAACCCTGTGTGTGGTCCTTTGTATCCTTTTGCCTTGCTTGCTGGACCTGCAAGCACCTAAAATAACACGCCTGCTTATCATGGAAGGAGGGGATTTAAAAAGTAATGTATGGTATAAAATTGCTTTCCCCTTTATAGCGCTGTCTGTTCTAGGACCTCAAAACGTTTATGGCCACTAATGAATTTAGCCTCACGTTTACCCCCTGAGGTAGGTTAATATTGTTATCCCTGTTTTACAGGCGAGGGTACTGAGACACAGAGAGATGGTAACCTGTGCTAGGTCATCTGCACAGCAGCACTATGCGGCAGGCCTAGGAACAGAACCCCCATCACTTGTGTCCCTGTCCTGTGCCCACACCACAAACCCGTCCTCCCTATTCACTTGGATTTGACTAACCAAGGAGTGAAGAAGTTACCTCTTTGGGCATGGTCTTCAGTTCTCTCACTGTGCCTTGCCTGCCCTCTAGTCGGGCCGTGCAGTCAGCAAATTCTGACACCTGCATCGGTTGTGATAGAATTTACACATGCAAAGCCCACCTCCCCAGTGGGTTTGATTCTGTCACTTGCATGTGCACCTGTTAGACTCTGCCATTTGCATGTGCAGGTGATAGTCCTGGGAGTGCGTACACAGGTGTTTGTGCAGGCTTTTTGAAAATCAGCCCCACGGGAGACCTTAGAGCTATTTCTGGGTCTGCCCCTGACCTCCTGTGACCTGCGCTGGTCACTGAATTATTCTGTGTCTCACACTTCCCATCTGTTAGAAGGAGGAGAACAATCTTTACCCCCCATTGAGACCTTTAGCTGGAAAATGCTGTAGAAATGCTAAGTACTGTTATTGTTAATGGACAGATTTAGGAAAGCACGTGCTTAAATATTATCCTGAATAAGGATGTTACTTGGAATTGCAGCCTTAGTGCTTTTCAGCCTGAGCCTGTCTGTTAGAGTCCCCTGGTACTGGGTTTTCTCTTCAGGATTTGGGTCCTTTCACCAGTGATCATTTGGTCTCCCTGTTTCGTCAACTCTTCCTATTGTGCTTGTTCTGTTGCCCATTTTAGTTTTCATTGTAATTCTTGTCAGCAGAGTGGTTTTTCCCCTCTGAGCCATGGGGCCCAGCTCTGTTTTAACTTAGTTCAGCGTCAGATGCATTGTGATGGGCACTTTATAGAACTGTTATTCATCTCTCACTGTAGTAGTGGACATAACAGGAGAAAATTGCCTTTTGTCATCATCACATTCCTGTCAAGAAACAGAGCCAGGAAAAGCTGCCACTTTTGGAAGTTTCTTTCAAGTCTCTTTACACAAACATTTAAATTCTCATCATTCACTGTGATTGTCAGCAGTGGGTTTAAAACAACTACTATAGCATTTCAGAGGTTATTATAACATAGAGCAGTATCTAAATCCCAAGAAATAAAGCAATGTGACTAAATTGCTGTTACCCCATTGGGCATATTAGCAACTCTTGTGTAGGACCATGAAATATTTTAGGAGAAAAACTTGGGAAAACAAAAGAAGTTGAGCTTCTTAACATCAGAAGTGTTTTGAAGGTTTATTTGGGTAAAATTTTTAAAAAGCACCTAATTTTCATTTTCAGAATGGGAGTTAAGTTCCTAAGTGACTTAGGTGCTCTTGAAACTTTCACCTGATGTCAGGAAATACACCAGTCTGATGTAAACATATAGCAGCGTCCCCCGTTTCCAGCTACAAAAGTTTGTTTTCAGAGAGGTTTATCTCATGATTTTGCTTTATATATCACTGGTAATGTGCCAGGTCTGTGTCCCTGCATGCTTTTCTACCAGCAACTTTGGCTCTTTGTGTAAGATTCTGCACAAATAGCTGCAGCAAGTTGAGTCTGGCAAAAGGACATCATCTTGAGAGGTTTAGGAAAGGTTGCTCTAGCTGGAAATCCAGCAAGTCAGTGTTCAGTCCTTCTCGTTACCTCTAAAGAAGCTCACGAACAAATGTGCTGAATGTTACTGGCAAAACCCTATCATCAGTGCCCTGGTTTCTGGTTACTCACTCCAGGGGATATTCAGCCTGTGCAAAGGGCCACAACACTGAAGTCCCATATAAACTCTCCAAACAGGCCTTACATGGGGTAGAAGCCTTGACCTGGCCCTTTGCATGAGGTGAATTTCACTCTTGGGCACAACCTGAGAACAACCCTGAAAATGTGGAGGAAATAGGAGATCTTTAGAGCCAAACTCAGCCATATGGTCGCAACTCCCATTCACTGCAATGGGCACTGGAACTGCTTACGCGATGGCTGAATATGGCCCAAAGGAGCAGATTCTAATGGCCCGTTTTGTGATAAATCCAATCCTGAGCATGAAGCTATATGGGAGGCTGTTCATTTTTTTAGCTGTAAAGGTGTGTGATCCTTTCTTCTCAGGGTGCAGGTTAAACAACAACCTTCTAGAAAAGGTGGGCAGATAAGTGGGTCCTGTAACAGAGTCAAAGGTCACATCTACACTGCATTGAGGGACCCAGTTACAGCGTGGAGGTCGCCCAGTTTGGCCGGGTCTTGGACTGTAGGAAGGAGCTGAATCTTGCTTTAACCGTTTTCCAGCCCTGCCAAGTCCAATTGGTTTTAACCATGTTAGGGAAGTTTGTGTTGGAACTGGGTCCCCAGCATGGTCATTTTAATACCATAGATAAGACAAAAGAGTAACAGTGGAGTGTGATGTCAGTGTTTTGTTAAATGCCATCAGTGTGCTTGGCACAGCATGAGATACAGGCAAAGACACAGTCCCTATCCCACGGAGTTGAGTCCAAATAGGCAGACAACGCCAAAACCGTTAGGAGACTTGGAGGAAGGTTTGATCTCAGACTATGTTGTTTCTTCTTCAGTATAATGGGCGAGTGATGGTATTTTTACTGGTGTAGGTCAGTGTTTCTAGGCTTCCCCAAAATGGTTGGCTTTGCAGAGGATTTGGAAAGGGTGGTAGGAGAAATAAGTGGGTTTAACCTTAGCCCAGAATGGGACTGATCCTGTTCTCATTGAGAGGCAGCATGGTCTGTGGCTAGGGTACTGAACTGAGACCCAAAAGTGGGTTCTGTTCCCAGCTCTGCCACTGAGTGGCTGTTTGGCCTTGAGCAAGTGACTTTACCTCTCTGTGCCCTTTTCATCATGAGGATGATACTTCCCCTTCTTTGTCAAATGCTTTGAGATGTACAGGTGAACAGTGCGGTGCAAGAGCTAAGCACGGTTTAGTGGAAACAGAAGCACGTTCATGATCCACATGGAAGTGTTGCCACATGTAACAGGCTTGCAAATGTCCCTGGTTTGTCGAGTTTCCGGCTGAACTAGATAGTTGACATTCACCCTGTCCCTGATTCTCTATTCTCTCTACCTTTTTTAATTGCACATTGGTTGCCACTATCCCAGTGGATTATATTTAATTGTAAAAGGAAGGCAAGATTTTATCACCGCATGCATTTGAAAAACAACCTAGAGCTGCCCTACCTCCTCTCATCCAGGACTGAGTCTGCTCCAACATGTTCTCCTTGACAGCTCTTCTCCAGACTTCATCCTGATGATACAGGGAATCCATATGCACGCAGCCAGGATCCAGTGGGGCTTGGTGATGTGCTTCCTCTGCTACTTTGGCACCTTTGCTGTGGAGTTCAGACACTGCAGATTTGAGATCATTTGCTCCGAGTACCAGGAAAACTTTCTGAGCTTTTCCGAAAGCCCATCTGAAGCCTCCGAGTATCAAACGGATCAGGTGTAGCCCTGCCCTCGTTACATGGCAGGTGGGCTGGCGTGGTCATGAGATTTAACCCACGTCCTCATTACATTTTTTTGACAAGTTCATTTTCCATGTAGTCACAGATGTATTGCCAAAGGGCTCTGAGGGCAGGTGCTTAAGAGCAGAGCAAAAACGCAAGGACCTATCTGATCAAATCTGAAAACACCCATGTATGTGTAAAGAAAGGCCGACTGCTAAGTTCGTGCTAGAGCTGTCTCTCCCCTCAACCCATCCCATTCATCTTAGAAACATCCTAATCCTCACAAGGCCGCTGTCACGTAGGTGGTATTATCCCCATTATACAGCTGGGGAGACGACTTCTCCTGCAATCAGACCACTAGACTGCACTTTCTCAGGTTTCAACTGGTTTTTATTGCCTCCTTGTTGGACAGGGGTAGCTTGGTTGTGAAGTGAGGAAGAATTACCAGCTGGTTTCATGGCAGCTGGACTTGGAATCAGTCAGTGGAAGAAGAGAGCACAAACATACTGGCCTTTGCTTAAGGATAGGCACTACTTCCCGTTTGGAAAGTAGGTAAAGGTGAGGCCTGGTTTGGGAAAAACTAGATAACTAAAAAGGCGGTGAAACAGACAGTGGTGGTCAGCAACTTCCTACCTTGTTGTGGTACTGAGGCAGCCCACCTGCACCAAAGCGAAAATAGAAAACGCATCCCAACACAGCATGGGTGGGGCTGGGCTACATCTCAGTGTGGTATGGTTTGAGCAGCTGTGACCCACAGGCACAAACAGCACTGGGCTAAAATGTGAACGTTCCTTCTGCGCAGTGGGGACCAAGAGGGTGGATTTTTTTATTTGTAGTGCTTCCATAAAATGCTGTGTATAATATTTAGAAAGCCGCTTTTATCACCATTTCTCATTGACAAGGGGAACCTTGTCTGAGCTTAGTCTGAGTGAAGACTCTCTGGGTCATGTCTGATCAGAACATCATAAATTCAGGCAGATTTTACTGGATGTAGGTTTATTTTACTGCTTATGCACTAACGGTGAAATTCACCCTTTGCAAAGGCCTTTGCCTCAACTTACCTACCTGTGTGCCCAATTCAGCAACAGACTCCGATTGGTTGGATCCCTGCAGAGCCCCACTGAAGCCAATGGCCGCTGGAATCCACCTGTGCAGACTTTGTTGAAGGATCAGGATCATAGGGCTTAAGTGTGACTTAAATGGTGGACTGGCCAAGCTCTGGCCCTCTGCCTGGGGCTGAAATCACCTCAAAAGTTCAGGCTAGATGGCCATACAAAAACCCCCGCAGAACTCGGAAGAGCTTTCATTCCATTCCTAAAAGGAACAGAGCTAAACTACCAATGATCTTGAGTCAATGGCCAAAACTAGGAGACTTTTCATAATGTTACATAAATACAGCTCAAATTATAGAGCAGGTTGAAAAACCAGCATTTCCAAATCAAAATTGTTTGGCTTTGGGGATTTGTTTTTTGAGGAAAAGTCTAGATTTTCTGCAGAAAGGACACGCTTCACAAACATTTTCATTTTGACAAAAACCCAATTTTCTACTGAAAAACAGTTTTGATGGAAGATTTTCAACCAGCCCTATGAAATTGATTACTTTGGGGCAGATTCTACACTTGATTACCTTGGTGTAATTCCAGAGTAACTCCACTGAATACAGAGTTTACATCTGGCTGCAGAATTTGGGCCTTCTCGGCTCTCTGAGCTAAGAGGTGAAAACATTATCTAAGAATATGAAAAAGTTAGCAGGACACTTTCAGGGAAGGGAATGTGTGCATGTGTTAAAATGAAATAGTGGTGGGAAGACTCGAAGTAACAAAGCCAATCCACGTATCTTTTCCTTTTCTTCACTGCCAGGGGAAGGTGAGACTGGTAGGAATGCATATAAATGGAGAATCTCACACACATGTGCATATTGAGAAGAGTAGTAAGTTTTTTGTTTAAAAAGTGTTTACTGTAAATAGTCCACTGAGACTTTTTTTTAAATCAAATAATGCTTGTGTTTTATCATTTTATATTTTGAAATTTATCAAAGAAAAAATTGAAGTTTGTGAATTTTTTCCACTGACAATATGCAATCCAAGCTGAATTTCAGGCTTCTGGTGATGTACTGTACATTTCTTAATGTATTTCTAATAGCACATTTCAGTACAGCTGAACAATTACTAATATACACTGAAACATGACTAAATAAACTTCTTTTACGGAAATAGTGAGTTTTATTCTCTTCCCCCATATACAGTTTCATTATGATAAATGGAACAAGATGTGAGCAGATACTCACTTTGCATTGTTCTACAATGGTACACATCCACTTTACTTAAATCCAGTGCCCAGTCAGTCATGCAGCTACAGCTATAGCAGTAACAGCTGTGAATCTGGTTCAGTTCTGCAGTGTGCTCAGATCACTCTAACTAAGCAGTGGGCCACAGATGTGTTCAGATTAGCTGGGTCTCCCTCTTAATGCTGGCCAGCTACTTACTTCCCAAAGGATGTGCCAGCCCAGTTTAAAAAGGATGTGCTGTCGAGATGCATTTTATTTTTTTGCAAAGACTATCTCTGTGTTACTAGCAACAACAAATGGATTTGGGCATTTATAATGTTGACTTAATCTTGGCATTCCTTGTAAGGCCCAGTCCTGCTGTTGGATCTATAGAGAGTGAGTAGCTGCTTTCTGTTTTTCTCTGGGATGGCAGGTCCTTAGGGCAGAACATGGCACCTTTCCCCTTCCCTGTAGAGGGCATGTCCTGGTAGAATCAAATGCCCCCACCACTGGCTCATGGTATCAGAATTGTCACTTTCTCCCCTGCAGGGGGCACTCCACACATAGGCTAAGTAGAGACATGTTCTTTGATCCCAGACAGGCAGAAAGGATCCCGGACAATGTGGAATCTGGGAGTTAGACAGATTTGCTATGGAAAAAATTCCTTCCTTCCTGTTCAGCTCATGAATTTGCATGGGCTGCTAGGATGGTAAGAATTTCTGGCTTCTTTAAGCCTGTGTTTCTGTAGTTTCCTCATACAGTGTTTAAGTAGATAGAGTTGTTAAACTTGACATGTTTCAGACCATTAGCTAGACAAAACTTAAGCAGTCCAGCTGTGCCGCTAAAACATGCACAGTGAGGAACAAAGACAAGCACATGCCCAAATAGGCAGTAGCATCCATCGCTACCCTTTCTGCACAAGCAAGAGACGCTGAGGTTTGTGTACATTTTACTGGGAATGCTTGATGTTCCTTGAGTTAAAGGATCCCCTATACGCTGTTCTCCAGTGCCTTGCACTTTAAGCTATTTTACACACATTCTTCACAGCTGTAGACATCACCATTCTGATTGGATAGTGCTCAATACCCACAGGTGCAAGGGACCTATAACAAGTAAAAGGTAGGGATGAATCAGACCCTTAGGCACTGTGCTACACCTGTGCTGACTGCTGTTAACAACAGGTAGCCTACTTCCTGCTCCTGCTCCTACGGCATATGGAACTCCAACTGAAAGCAAAGGAAGGTTTTGATTGTAACACACTAATTCCTCTCCCAAGAGAAGGCTCACATGGCCTGCAGGAAACAATGGGGAAGGGTGTTGCAGCACTGAAGGAAAGAGCTAACAGGTTACAGGTAAGAAAACCCTTCCACCACTGCTGGAGGCTGGCTACTGGTGGGATAATGCAAATACTGGAATTTTAGGCAGAAGACAATTGTACTTTTATTTACCACATAATATAAAGTGGCATAGATTAAGTGGTGCTGTTACATGGTTTGTATTTTTGTAATCATTCACTGATGTCAAATGCAGCAGGTAGTGCGAAAGCCATGAGCTGTCTTTTATAATGTCTAGTTATAGCTGGGCTGAGTTATGAGTTAGTGAAACCTTTTCTTGGCTGCTTAAGGAAAATTTCAGGAATTATTGCTAGGAGTGCTGCATTTCTGAAATGAATGGAAATCTGGCTTTAGCATGCAGCAGGTCCTGGAGCGCATAGCCCAATATCACAAGCAGGTTTACATTTAACTTGGTCTCTGTGGCAGATCTAAGCTGCAGTATCCAAACTTCATGGTCCACATTTGACATTTACCTTTGGCTATCCCCAACATACATGTCCTAACCTCTTACGAAATTAATATTGCTTAATTTAACTTCCAGCATGAGAGCTACAGATCTTATTGGAAGGGGAAAATTCATATTTCCTTTCAAGTCTGTGGGAGTGAGAGAAGTTCTTTGTTCACAGAATATTTTGTTTTTAAGTGACAAATGTTGTCACATGGATTTTCACAACTAGATTACCTGGTGGTTGGCTGGCAGAACAGTCACCCTGTAGTAATAAATTCCCTGATAGGAAAGCTAATAAAACACAGGCTTCATGGATGCTGCTTCTCACACCACTCACAACTCCAACAGACTTTGACAGGCCTCAATTTCACTGCATTAAAAATCTCCTCCAAAATACTTAAATCAATTTCTGCAGCCAGTCATGGATCCTGTACATATCTTTTTTAAAATTCTTATTACCAATATAATTAATGATTATACAAGGACCATTCCAGTGGGTGTAATTTTGTCTTTTGTGCAGGTGCACAAGTTCTCCTAAGTGGAAGAAGGCAGGAACAGTTCATTGAAAGACGTGATCAGACTGTAATACGACTTCTCATCGTCTGTTAGCCCTGCATTGCCTGGCCTCACAACCACAGCCACGTGCATGTCTGCTTCTTCTGCAGCATTTGCTTCTGTGGAAAGACCAGGGTTTAGGAAACAAGAAGGTTTATGCAGTTAGTTTGGTGTTTCATGTTGCTGGGCAAGTCAACATGTGCCTCCTTGAACCCCTCTGCCTCTCCAGGTTTGGGAGGCATCTTAGCATGCATAAGGGGACTGGAGGTTGAGAATCAAACTGGGTCTCTATACAGCAATGCAATTTTATTTAAGTGTAGCACTGGCAGGGACCTCAAAGTCATAAAATCTAACCCCCTCTGCTGAGGCAGGACCAAGTGAACCTAGACCCTCTCTGACAGGTTTGTCCTACCTGTTCCTAAAAACCTCCAATGGTGGGGATTCCACAACCTCCCTTGGAAGCCTATCCTGGAGCTTAACTATCTTGATAGTTAGAAAGTTTTCCTAATATCTCCCCTAAACCTCCCTTGCTGCAGATTAAGCCCATTACTTTTTGTCCTACCTTTGCTGGACAAGGAGAACAATTAATCCTAGTCCTCTTTGTAACAGTCCTTAACACATTCAAAGACTTATCAGGTCTCCCCTCAGTCTACTTTTCTCAAGACTAAACTGTGCCCAGTTTTCTTAACCTTTCCTCACAGATCAGGTTTTCTAAATCTTTTATCATTTTCATTGCTCTTCTCTGACTCTCTCCCATTTGTCCACATCTTTCCTAAAGTGTAGCACCCAGACTTGGAAACTTCTCCATCTGAACCTCATCAGTGCTGAGCAGAGTGAGACAAATACCTCCCGTGTCTTACTTGAGGTAACCAGGATTTTCTCTTTTTAATAGTTCTCTGTTGCCTTACTGTGAAAAGAGCATCAGAGGAGTAGCCGTGTTAGTCTGGATCTGTAAAAGCAGCAAAGGATCCTGTGGCACCTTATAGACTAACAGACATTTAGATGCATGTCTGACGAAGTGGGTATTCACCCATGAAAGCTCATGCTTCAAAATGTCTGTTAGTCTATAAGGTGCCACAGGATCCTTTGTGGCTTGTGAAAAGAGCAGAACTCTAGGGTACTGTAGGAGGCCAGGGAACATTATATCACCAATATATTTGAATGCAGCAGTGTTCTCACATGGGGGGAAGTTTCTAAAGAAAAATGGGCCCAGAACACAGGCCAGTTTGGCTTCAGCCAGAGCAGCAGGAAAGTAAATTCCTGCAAGGGAGCTGAGAGCATCCTAATCCCAGACTCCATAATATTCTCACCTGTGACAGTGTGGCAGAAAAATGAGGTGGGGGTTCAGTTTATTAATAACTTGAACCTGAATGCCGGGAAAACTGGAGTGTAAAATCAGGCTACTCAGTGTTAAGATTAAGTTGCCCTTTAGGATTTCTGTCTTGTCTTCCACTGCTTGTGTTCCAGTATCAAGTTTCCATTTCTTTATTAAGGACTGTGGATATACTGACTGACAAATATACTCATTTGTTCCACAATGAATACATTGCTTAGAGGCCTAATCTGGGGCTACCTTTGAAGCATACTAAGGGGTATGTTCTGAACCAAGTTACTTGGGGGGTTATGCTGGTATAACATTAGAAACTATGCTATATTTATGTAAGGAAAAAGGCGAGTGAAAAAAGCTCTCTGGACCTGACTTTCTGCTGCAGGGAATCAGCAACTTTTGGTACATGATCCATCAGGGAAATCCGCTGGTGGGCCAGGATGGTTTGTTTACCTGCAGCATCCGCAGTTTCGGCAGATCACAACTCCCACTGGCCACGGTTTGCCGTTCCAGGCCAATGGGGGCTGCAGGAAGCAGCATGGGCCAAGGGATGTGCTAGCCAGTGGGAGCTGCGATTGGCCAAACCTGCAGACGACGCTACAGGTAAACAAACCATCCCGATCCACCAGCAGCTTTCCCTGATGGGCTGCATGCCAAAGGTTGCTGATCCCACTTCTACTGCCTCACGATGGGTGAGGTCACACTCACTTTGCACAGCTGTTAATGATTCTCTGCTCTGCGCTGTAGGCAATCAGGTCCTCTGAAGAAGGTGCTTGTAACGGTAGCATAAAATACAGTAACCCTCCTTCTTAGTTTTAGGCTGTGCCAGTGCACCTGTAGACACTCGTCAACTGCACATAGACACGGATTTACTACTTTGCACCCAGTTTTAGTGGCCTGTGCTAGGCTCCTGGTAATAGACTGGGTTTGTCTACCCAAACACCTAGATTGTGGCAAGCGGGGGTGTAAATCTACTTCCTAGTAAGTGTCCATCTGGACCCTGCTGCTGCGCACTAGAAGTTCCCTAGCCTGCTTTGATCTACTCCCTTTATACTCCAGCTTGCCACAAACCAAATGTTCATGTAGACATGCCTCAAGTTAAATAGCTGCTCTATTTCCCTTGGCATGACACAGCCTACACACCAAGTGAGGCTACCTGATGGGCTGAAAGTTTAATGGACGTGCAGACATTCCAACCCTGGAGGAGATAAGTGCTTAACGCTGTACAGTTAGAGAGCACATCCCACCTCTGCTGCAACGTGGAGAAAAGCAGGAAAGCCAGACCTCCTACCTCGAGTGACATCCGTCAGGAAGAGAACGTTGTTAGTTGAACACCCGATGCTGGATGCAATCCTCCTGTAACTCTCACTCTCTACTTTGTGACCTATTTTGGTATCGAAGTGACCATCAAAGAGCTGAAAGATGGAAGAGAGCATGGCTTTTGGAGGAGGATACTAATTCTAGAACCCAGAGAATGAACTACAGAACCTTAATTGGCATCCCTGCTTCCTACCAATGTGGTGACGGGAATTTCACAAACAAGGCTCTGATCACAGGACAGCCAGAGAATACACGCCATTTTCAATGATACAACAAACAGAAAGAGCCTCCAGAGCAGGGGGGGCCCATTAGTTGCACAGTTTTCTTAGCGCCTTTCCTTAAAAATGGCTAAAGAAATAGGTTTTGCACAGTGCCTCAGGGTTGGCTGGCAGTGAGTGTATTCAGACTCTTCTGGAGAGGTGGCCTAATGGGGGGATTCTCTTTCTTTTTAAGGGGGGAGCAGGGAAAAGCGAGATCTTTTTGTTGTGTTGACACCATCGCACTGGAAAGGCTTGTGCCGATATCAGTGCACAATATCAACTGAAAAAGCAAATATGGGAATGCAGTCTCTGAAATTGTAGCAGACATGACAACCGCAGCTCAAGCCATTTTCTCTTCGCCCCTCATACACGTCTAATTTTTCTGTAACTTATTGCAGCATCAAAGAATATTAATGGCTAGCACATCGCCAGCACAAACCAGTGTATCCTCACCCCAGCTTGGGGAAGGTAGCTACCATCCCCGTTTTGCAGATGGAGAAGCTGTAAAGAAGGCTATAATCTTATCTACCTCTAGAATATCACCTTCTGTCGAGTATCCAAACAGAAGCTTCTGGGCCTCCACGCTCCCTGAAGAATAGATATACACTTTCATTCCTGCTTCCCTCCACTTCCTAATGGCTGGAACCACGTCCTGGAAGAATCTGCAGTGAAGGATAATTGCAGTATTAACAACTTGCGGACAGCTGCATGAGACAAACATAGTGCTGCCCCATGCAAACTGCTTTATTTCTATTACTGGACGGATTTTTTTGGGTGGTGGTTTTAAAAGCTGCTCAGCGCTTCTCCACTGGGGAAGTTATTTCCGTAACAAATAATATACTCTTAACTCCAACTGACTGAGCAGTCTATTCTGATCACTGAACAGCAAGTAGCTACAAACATCTGTTTCAGACACTTGGCTGAGGCTTCTCCAGCTCATTACATGTTAGAGGAAAGAGATGTTCTCCACCCACCAGCCTGACATTTGGAGGGATTAAGGAAGTTAACAGGCCTCTCACAGTCTGAAGCCTGATTGTCCCATAAAATAGTTTTTTCATTCCCATTCTAGTAGTAATTAGTAGGAGCAACCCCTTCTCATTCCCACCCATTAAAAAGCAGCTTAGTTTCCTGGTTCTGAACACTTGCAGCAGGAAAGGTTGGGGGGCAAAAGTGGAAATGAAATGAGAATGCAGCCCCCTAGGATCTGTTGATGTAGCTCCTATGAAATGTCCAGGGTTAAGAACAAATCAGGGGAAAAAATGCAGATCAGACCTACTCCATTTATGGGGACCTGTTCTTTCATTTTACAGTAATAATCATGGATCAATTTCATCCCTGGCTTAACTCCACTGAAGACAAAAGTTACATCAGGGATGAAATGACAGAAGATCTATTGATAGTTAAGCACCAAAACCCTGCCCCAAAACTCCAGCTTTGCAGACGGTTGAAAAATGCAATGGTGTTTCCATTATCACAGCCACACCAACTGACGGCAACAGGAGAGTGGAGCCCATCTGACCAACCAGTAGGTGACACAGTATCCCCGTATCACACCTTTGTAACGGTGTTTATTTGACATCCGCTCTTATCCAAAGAGTGACACACAGCAGAGCTCCAAGCTTCGTTTTACAATCAGTTCCCTAGTCTGATGAGCGGAAGGTGCTTTGTATCAGTTTGGTAAAAGAAAACGGTGAAATCAGTGCAGGTTTTGTTAAAGGGGGTAACTTAGAGTTAGCTTTCAGCCTTGTGTGACTGGATTTTTAGGTTATTAATGGAATAATCAGTTTTAAGATTGACAGAAAAAAACCACTAATGATGCAGGTAGGACTTCAACAATAGCCTCTTTCTCCACTGCCTTACATCATTATAATGATGTATAGTAAGGTACAGGTTTGGGCCCCATTGTGCTGGGTGCGGTACAAACACAGAAAACTTGCAATCGGAGTACAAACAACAGATGGATACAACAAACCGACTTGTGGAGCAAAAGGTACCAGACTCTAGTGGTCGGCATAAGCAGGGGTTTCGGCCCAGCAGCTGCCCAATAACTGTAGAGTTTTTTCTTTGTCGGCACAGCAGCAGAAGAGAGTTTGAAGGAGGGTGATGAGGTGGCTTTGCAGATGTGGATGAGGAGCTCATTCCGTGTGGAAGGTGGCCAGTGAGAGAGCACGAAGGTGCTAGTTGGAAAAACGTAAAGTGGATGAAGATGACTGGTGTTACCGGCAGAGTGTGGTCAACAGCTTGATAGTGTATGGGAGATGCCAGAGAGGGCAGGGATGGGCCAGGAAGGCCCTTACAAATTAAGCCCAGGAGAGAAAGAGAGAGTGTGTGTATGTGTGTTTGATAGGGTGAAGGAGACGAATCGACGGAGGGGGATACAGAGCAGCATGATTTAGTGGCAGGAACGAGCGAGGAAAGTGATCTGTACAGCTGCATTTGGACTGGGTTTATACCTGTGCAGTGGGGCTGTAAAATGTCTCGAGTCAGCATGACAGCACTTGACAGCCACACGGTACAGGTGCAAATGACTGCCCAGCATGCAAGACAGGGCAATATCGGGCCCACGAATGGGAGCTGGGTAGCTGAAGAAATGGGGGAGTTTGAGCTGACAGAAAGGAATACACTTTCCTTCTGAACATTGGTTCACGTTAAACAAGAGTGTAGCTCCCTCTTCTTCCCCAATTCTTTGCTACCGTATGCTCAATAAGCCACATGACTTGAGGGTTTATACAAAACATTTGCTGGTTAATTAGAAGGCATTTAAGTACAGCAACTTCAGCTTTGGTACCAGTACCAGCTAACACGATGGGGAACAAGGTGGCTGTGTGCAAGGTGTGAGTGTCTGCTCCACAATGGCTCCTTTGTGGATTGTTCTGCCTAGCCTTTATCTTGGCAGACAATCAAAAGCCAGTTTTCAGCATGATCCTGAATGAAAGTGTTTATTAGGTGACTGTACCAAAACAAAGTCTGGTATGCTATAGAGTGCATGAACAGCTGAATGGGTTTTGTCCTTTAACCATCAACATTTTTACAGACTTGCACAGTCTCTTCCTGCTTCCCATCCTCCTTTTTACTACAATACTTTTCCTTTGTCTTCTAGATTTCTACCTTTCCCTTGAGCATTCTATTTCCCTTCTCTTCTTCTCTGTGCAAGGAACACCCAAAACACCTGGAGACTGGTCGTTCTCACTCGGCCATGGAACTGAAACACTAAGCGTAGTCAAATATCTATACTGAACTGCAACTGAAAGGCTATCCTGACTCTTCATAGAACTTCATAAATATTTTAGCAACCTGTTTGCTGGAAAAACCAACAGGTATCAGTGGAGATGGAGAGCTCAACTTGCCATTCCACTCCCAGCAACTGTGAGATGCCTAGGAATGAAAGTGCCTGTCCCAAAGACTGATGGGAGTTAATCTCACTTCTTGTGCTCTTCCCACAACTCCTCTCCAGTTTCTTGTTTAGGTTTGTCTATCCACCTTGTCCCAAAATTAATTGTAACTGTTAGATAAATGGTGTGAAATAAGGCGGGCTGTTCTCTAAACTGTGAGAATTACAAACTTGTGCTTTCTATCTCCTTTGCTAAATGAATGAGCCAGTTTTACCAGCTGAAGAATATGATATATAGCTTACATATTTTTGCAAACATAATGAGACAGCCCTCTTAATCACGTGAGCAGAACTGCGCGCTCTACTTTCCTCACGATGTGTATTCTCACAAGTTTCTATCACTCAGGTTCTGTATTTCCCATAGAGCCTGTGAGTTAGTGTTTGCCATCTTGCCTTGGTTTCAGTTTACTGGTGATGACAAAAGCAAAGAGCTCAAATGTGTAAGCACATACCTGCTGAACATAGTGATCATTTTATGGGGGCGAGAGGGGGGGGGATTGCACTCCCTGGCCCCTCAAGTTTTCCCATGACTCATTGGGAAGACTACTGTAAACTAAGCTGAATCCCAGCGTCTGACAATTTCCCAAAGTCAATTTACAATATTGCTCCCTAGATCCCACCAGTAAAATCAACCACAAATCATGGATTAGCTTTGCATTGTGCTTTGGAGGTGAAAGGTGAGACTGGCTGAACTTGGTTCCATGATAGTACTCAAGTCCCCATAGTAATCCATGCTTATTGTTCAGCTAAGACGTAACTGGATTATATTTTTATACAGCACTACACTGCTACGACTAGTCACCTTTCAGCCCCTACGTAACTACTTGGCTCCAACGTATGCCCTAGAAACTTAGCTCAGCAAAATATAAAAGGTCTACTTCAAGGAAACTTCAGGACCAGGAGTTACTTACTCTCCCTTCATGTGTCCAGTTGCATAGGCTGCCCTCCATATGTGACCCTGCAGCTGTTTCAATGCTGTGGTCTTTCTGTCCAGGGACATCTGCCAGTGCACATTATCTACTACAGCCTGGATGACCTGTTCCACTTCATCTTCTCCATTTCCAGTTTCTAAAGGAATAGGCACAACGCCATCCAAGTTGGAATCCTCTTCAGCCTTGAAATTATGAACAAAAAAGGTGACTCAAGATTGCTAAATAGGGCCCCGCTTCAGGAAACCAGTTGAACAGAAGCCCATCCCTATTCAGGACAGTACTTGAATACATCCTTAATTTTACAAACATGAAGTCAATCAGGCTTACACAGGTGCTTAACAGCTTTCCTGAACAGGGAATTTTACCAGAATTGGGGTCTAGAAGCATGCACTTTAATTGTAAATTGCACTAGCCTAATTTGAACACCTACTACGTAAGGTTGCACATAAGTTAAGTTCAAACACTTAAATTTAATCTTACATTCTTCATTTTTTAAAATGTGAAATAAAGGCCCCAAGTATTTATAACTGACTGACCAAAACCATTTTGGACGTTAGTTAAACATCTTGGTCTTGCATTTAAATATGGAGCCTTTTTCCATCTATAAGATACTGTCCCAGCTGGACAAATTTCAATGTACACCAACAAAGAGTTAGAATACAATGGCTTCACCTAAATCCTACATTAAGCAGCTAGACAAAGTCAGATTTCCTCAATCTATTAAAAACATGGGTTCTAAAAAAAAGAACAATACTTACCATTTGAACTGCACATTAAATGCTTTCAACACTGCTTTAATACTAAATATAAATTAGTATTAACACAATGATTTGTGGGAAATATATAGTCCTCTCCAAGCTTTAATAAAATAAGAAAATGCATAAAATATGGCATAAAGACTGTGTATATTTAAACAGAAGTTTCATACATAAAGCCTCAAATTAGATTTTAAAATAGTTACACAGTAGTGGGGAATACATTCAGATTCTGCATTTAACCACTACCATTTAAAAACAAAAACTAAAAAGTTACTGTTATGTTGGCCCTGGACAAACAGATGTTAATATTCTATTTATGTGCTCCCTGTATCAAATTTGAGAGAGAAGTCTTGTCTAGTGGTCAAAGCACAGGACCAGGAGCCAGGAACTTCTGGGGTCAGATCTCAGCTCTGTTACTGATTTCCTCTGTGAGCTTAGATATAGAGGTAGGTTTTCTGACTCGATTAGCATAACCAGCCGCAAATGGAAGGTCACAGGATTGAGCCCTATCAGAACTAAGTGCTGAGCTCTCTGGTCCCAATCCAGCAAAGCACTTAAACGCATGCTTAACTTTTAGCACGAGAAGTCCCATCATGGGACTATTCCTGTGCTTAAACTTTACTGGATCAGAGCAAGCATGCCCAGCACCCTTCAAAATAAGTCCTTAAATTTATCTGCTTAGATCAGCTGCTAAATATACAGCCAGATCTCCACAAAGAGCTTTCAGAAAGAACTTTCTCAGCGAGAACAGATTCACAGCACCCAGCCTCTGATTAGAATTGAGCTAGCCTTCCTGTTCTGCTCCAGTACAGCTGAATTTCAGAGGTGAAGACTGCATCTCCACCAGTGAACTGTTGTGACAGAGATCAGCTAACAGCCCTTGAATTTAAACATCTGGAAGCCTGAAGCAGGTGGTTCAACCTATGTAGGTTTTTATACTGTACCCACTGCAGTACGACGTGAGCACCACTGACTCTCAGTGGATGACTCTAGGCTCTGGACCTTACGCCTGTGTTGGCCCAACAGAGCCAGTGTGGCATTTTAAGGAATGGGGATGGAAAATGTGTGTTTAGTTTGTGTTCACATTACTGTACCCTGGAAGTGGGGATTTGAAGCTATTTATGGCTGGCATCGGTCAGCAGACGTGTACTTTAGGTAAATACATCCATGGATTGTCTGAGGGACAGACACACTGTAAGTTCAAAAACAAATAAGCTCAGAAAGAAGGAAAGTGCTCCTCAAAGTCAAGTGATAACTCCTTCTCCTACTTCACAAATATATGATGCGATTAGTAAAAACAGCCACAGCTCTGTGAGTGACCTGAAGTCCTTGACAGGCAGTAAACTCTAGCAAGACATAACATGGTTCCAATCGCTCACCTGTTTCCTCAAAAGGCTGATGTCCTGCTGGCACTCCTCCTCTTCCCAGTGCGCACGCAGGTACTCTTTAACATTATCTTTAACGTATGGAAATAGTGTGTCCTGGTAACACAAACACACAGGACTCATTTAACCTGGTGCTCTTACAGTCATGTAAGTTTCCCTTACTGGGATACTGCACATATGATTTAAATAATTAGTCACCTTGTGTATCATAGGCATTACTGAACAGTTAAAACTCTATGAAATGGATAAAAATGTTCGGTAACTATTGTTAACGATGACTAAAACAAACACCAACCCAGATGGCACAGAGGAACCCAACAGAACCACAAAGTGCTGTGTGGCTCAAGGTGATCCGAGTAAGTGCTTAGAAGTAGATAGGTCATTGAAAACCAAGTGAAAGCATTATGTACATAGATATTCTTGTATTATTAACAATGAAAAGACTTCAAAAAGAGAAGTTGATCCAATTTCTGATAGAGCTGCTTTCCAACAATGTCCTAAATTTTTTTTAAAAAGTGTAAAAAAGCATAATGTTTTTTTCTGATCTCTTGCTGATGTTTAGAAGGGTCTTTTCACCATGGGGTAGCTGACTGTACAAGGGAACAGAAAACCAAGCTGTTCTGTCAAATGTACAAAGGAAGTGAACTGAAAAGATGCATAACTTTTTTTTTTTCCTCGCTGATCTTTTTATCTTGTAGTGATCTCGGGTGTTACTTGTAACACTAGTACTAGTGAGCACAAACCTTTCTGGCAGAAATGTGATTTTTTTTTTTTCTTTTCCAAATTGATGGTGCCCCCTTAAGCAAGCTGGTGAATACAGATTTACCAAACAGGTGCTTATGTACCTGCAATCACTTAATATTAGCAGAAGGACCAGTTAAAATACAGCTATGCTAATAATGGCCAAGCTATTCTCAAAATGAAAAGATGTGTCATATTTGACATCTTAGTGCATGCCCAGAGAAGATCTTTCAGATAACACGACATGACTTTCAACTTCTAAGCACAGGAGTTCAAGGCTGACTGCTCGTACGCTCAGAACTAACAAGTTATACGAATTTATTTTTCTATTTTAAAGGGGCCTTGTTCTTAGGTCATTCTAGAAATGAAATTTGATTTGTGACTTGAGCTAGAGAATTATACTATTTTTAAACAGGTCTTTTAAGAAAGTCTTGCATCACCATATATTTAGGCTTTCAATTGAGCTCTACTGGACAGTATTTCGAATTCTAAGTGAAATAAAGCAAGCTTAGAAAAAATGTGAGAGGAGAACTGTAGCCATCATATGGGAGCTTAAGGGTGAGCAGAAACACAAGTGAGCCTTCTCATCACTAATCATGTGTATTACAGTAGCACCAATAGACCCCACTTAGGACTATGGGGATGAGGAGGGAATGCCCTTGGATGGAGCTGGAAAGTTTATCCCTGTTTAAGTTATTTCACCTTCCTGTTACAAACATTAACTTTTAAAGAAAAGACCTTGCTGACTGCCACCATTTTTCTCTCTCTGTCATTCTACCAATTCCACATCAAATAAACCATTAAGACTATTATTTGTATTGTCACAGCATAACATCTAGAGGTTTCACTTCCACTGAGCTAGGCACTGCACAATCATACAACAAAAATGGTGCCCGCCCTGTCAGATTATAATCTAAACACACAATGTCTAACAACTGGACAGATTACTGTACTTTGTTCTGGTGAAAGTGACATCTCAGTTATGTGATGTTTGTGTCAAACAAAAAATCTGTGCCTCTGAGACACCTGGGTACCATGATGGATTAAAGAATTTTGGGACCTCTGTGCAGTGCACTATGGCAATTGGGTCCCCCCACACTTTCTCTGCCCCGGTGGAACGGTGGTTGCATCCCTGGATTTGGAGTGTGAGCCTGCTCTGCACTCACCCTGCAGTGATTCGTCCTGTGGGGCTGGCCCAGCTCTCTGCTCCAGCCTCCTGGCTCTCACCACAGCCCACAGGGGGACCCTCCACCCTTCCCAGATGGGCTTGGGTATGTGTATGGCTTCCTCCCCCCACACCCAGTGGTCAGGGGCCCTTTATAAGTGCACTGAGTGCACACTGATTTATCTGGGCCAGCCTGAGTAGATATCCATACTTGACTTCAATTGAAAGGCTGAATGTAAGGTAATACACCTGAAATTCTGTATGAACCGAGAACATTTCACTTGTCTCTGTTGAAGAAACAAATTCATTAAGCCAGTGTGGCTTAAGGAAAGAAATACATGTCAGATCAAAAGCTACTTGGACTTTACCATCCCATTAACTATTGTAAGGGAAGAGTAGTGCACTATAAAATCCTCACTCATGCAATGATGGGTCACTAGATGAATTAGCAGGGAAAGCGGGAAGCCTAGGGTCTAGTAAGCAAATGACACTTTCCCCATCCCAACATCCCATCCCATATATTAATTCCCCATTTAACACATCGTTCTGGCTTCCAAGTTCTTCCCATAGTCTATTTCACTCCCAGTGCAGTACCTCACTCCAAAAGTCTCTCATTACCCAGAGCAAGTCACCTGCAACCTGCCTGCACAATGGTCACTTGCACTGATCTCGGAAGGCTAGACGGGACCCCTTTTGGCTCCCAACTGGGTTACAGAACTCTCTTCACGCATTACCTCCCTTTTGAGTATGACCCTGGGGCCAGTGTAGAGGAAGTTGGGATCTGAATTGTTTCTACATAGGGAGGGAGCAGTACAGAGAATGGAGGCAAGGCCCAAAGAGCAAGGGAAGGCTTATCACAACCAAGGCACAATGTGTGTTTCCATATAGTCTGCCAAGACCTTATGACATCTCCAGAGAATCAGCACGGTCCTGACAAACCAGGACCTCTGGCCAATTTGCACAGGGATGGGGAGAGAGAAACATACTGGACACAACATCGCACAGTTAGCGCTTCAACCTTATTCCTGTGTTAATGTCCATTTAATGAACAGAAGAGCCAAAAACAATAGAAAAGCGCACTGGCTGAATAAACTGTTGATATGACGATCAGCAGTGAAGTTGTTAAAGGTGACATGCAGGAAAAAAAAATAGAGTGAGGTTTTGCTCCTTTCCTTCCTCATGACGAGTGCCTGAAAGTGGGTTTTTCTGCTTGTTTTTACCTTGGAAAAGTCAGAAATGTCAAAAGTCTAGTCTGGTCTACCCTGATTTTGCTAAAAGACCTCAGGGTGATGACTGAGGAGAGAGGAGTATGCCAGGGATGTTTGTTGTGAATGGAGAGGGTGTTGTATCTTTAAAGTAACTCTCTCTCTCAAGTGCTTTCTGAAGAGTTTTAAACAGCATGACTAAGAACAACTTCCCATCTCCACTGTTCTGCTTTCAGGCTCAAGTTATGTCTGTAATTCTCCAATCACCATTAAGAGTCTTTTGTGGTTGTACAGAAATACTATTTAAAAAGTTTATTTTTTAACTAAACTTTTCAGGCCTTTATGTATCAAAGCAGCAGAAGAGGGCCCAAGCCCATTATTATTCCTCCTTTTTATGTCCCTTTCAATGTTGTTCAAATGATTATCACTAGTCATCAGTGTTGACTTAATTTCTTGGTGCAACTGTTTCAGTCAGACAGTATCTAGACCAGTGGTTCTCAACCAGGAGTCATGTACCCCTGGGGGTACTCAGAGGTCTTCCAGGGGGTACATAAACTCATCTATATATTTGCCTAGTTTTACAACAGGCTACATAAAAAGCAACAGCGAAGTCAGTACAAATTAAAATGGCATACAGACAATGGCTTGTTTATACTGCTCTGTATACTATACAGTGAAGTGTAAGTACAATATTTTTTATTTTCCAATTATTTATTTTATAATTACATGGTAAAATAGAGAAAGTAAGTAATTTTTCAGCAATAGCGTGCTGTGACACATTTGTATTTTTATGTTGATTTTTGTAAGTTTAAGTGAGCTGAAACTTGGGGTACACAAGACAAATCAGACTCTTGATAGGGGTACAATAGCCTGTAAAGGTTGAGAACCACTGATCTAGACTACATTGGATCGGATTATACTCTTGAAGATTCTCTTTACAGCCAGGTGAGTAAGAAGCTTTTCACGTTTTAATTAAGAACAAAACAAAACTATCAATTTAAAAAAATCCTTGTCTGATTTGTTTTATCTACTGTTATAAGATTACTACAGCTAAAAAGAAAAAAGAAAGAAACTTCAGTTTGATTACTCTGTGCCCTTGAAAATACTTTGTAATGGACAGAACTTTTGTCTAGTCAATTTCCCCTATTGTGTGTTTTTCCATGCAGCAAGAGAGAGAGAAAAATGTTACAAATCACAAAAATGTCCAAGGGAATCTGATCAGGAGTAATATCTGAAGCTACTTAGCTCATTTTTAGAAAGTGATTAGATTTCAAATTGATGTCCACTTAAATTCAACAGGGAAAACAGGATAAAAAGTATCCCTTGTGACAGATGTGTCAAAGATGCAGCTGGCTTGATGTGTTTATGCATCCCCCATGACATTTGTATGATGCAAAATCTCAACTGTCATTTAAAAAAAAAAGTGTCTAGCCCTCATGATTGCAAAGAAAGGTTTCCAAATATAAACAGAAATTGACCACTGCAGTTCTGTCTTCCTGATTCTGCAGTCTGCCTGAAACAATGATTGATATGATTCCCCACACTCCATTCACCTAATTGGCGTGCTACCTTAAGCCCAGTGATGTGTGAATGCTAGCATTGATTAATTCACTGCTGATCATTCTAGTGGATGGGAGGATGCTCAAAGGGTTGGGAACTAGGGTTAGTTGTTGCAGCGAAGGGAATGAAGACAACATATAAAGAGAGAGTGAGAGAACAGACTGGGAGGGTAGAGAAAAAGAACTCAAAACTAGCAGACTATCTTCCTATTGAATGGGACAACAAAAGTAGAAACAAAATACTAAAATTAGATGCTTAGTTATTACATAAAGAGCAAATTCTACCCTTGATCTTTATGCAAACCTCTCATAACATCAATGAAAGTTCTGCTGTGGGTGAAGGACAGTGCATAACCCCAAATTCATACCATGCCCCATGAACCAGAATTTAAAATCTGAAGTCAGCCCTATGCAGAGGATAAATCTGACAACCCTGCCCTAGGACATGGAAAAATCCTAAATCCCTAAAGCATGCTGAAATGCTCAGCTCCTTACTAATCGGATTCTAATATGAGAGAAGATTAGAAAACACTCTGTAGATTAATAGAGTTTGGAGAATTAAGTGATGGAAGTGGAACCAGATTAATTATATCATCGGCTGAAATTACAGCACAAGAGGAATCTGAATATTCTTTAAGGAGATTGGGAAGTCTATGATGGGACATATAAATGGCTTACTCTTTAGATACTCTATAATAAAATTCTCTTTGGAGAATCCAATTGAGACCAGAAAAAAATCTTCTTCCAGCTATTTATAGTGGCCAGCTATGAATTAATCAGTGAAGTGGAAGCAAATGGAATTGAATAAGTGAGTAGTGGCAACCATTCTTAAAGTTGCAGAGAGATGCAGCTTAGAAGCTTCTTTGAGGAAAATGAGTAATGTGTGCCATACTGCAATAATTAACACAATAAAGCCATTAAAGGAAGCTTTATTAGAGCCAAAGTATACTTCATGTGGCAGATTTATTCGATTTTAAAAATACACGCAGTAGAAGAAAACAAACCATTTAAAAGCAGTACTGGCAAATTGGATGAGCTAAGGCCAAAGATACAATACAGGCATTTGGAAAACTGGAGAACTAGAAGAATGAGTGGCAGGATGAGGACGAAAAGGGTTTATGCTTCTTGAGAGTGATCCCACTATATCATTTCTTGAACCCAGAAGGCAGCAACTTCGTTGGGGGCGATTCTCGTTTCATTCAATGAAGATTACCTCTCAGGAAGCAATTTTTGTAAAAGATTCCACTATTCTGTTCTTCAGGAAATCAGTATGGTTACCTTCACCCTGCTGGTGCAACAGATCGCTGCTGGGTTGGTAACCCGTTAGTAACCTGGTTAACTGTAGATACAAACTGTGTCCGCACTTCATGTAGTTAGGGCTATAGCCTTGTCTACACTCGAAAGGGTTTGCCGGTATAACTACACTGGCAAACCTTCCTAACAGAGATGCAGCGTATACTAGCAAAAGAGAACTATGGCAATATCTACACGACAGCCTTGCTCCCGCAGATGTAAGTGCCCAACTACACTAACATCGTAACTCCACCTCCACGAAAGGCGTAGGGCTTAAGTCGGTGTAGTTGCGGTGACACGCTGTCTGTGTAGAGAGCGGCGCCTGACTGGACTCTGGGTACAAATCTCCCCACCGGAGGTGAGAAGCCCTGGCGAGGATACACACCGACAGGAGGAGGGTAGTGTGGACATCCGTAATTACTGAGGGGGCTGTAAGTGGACCTAACATAATGACTTAAGTCTACAGTGTAGACATGCCCCGAGTCTGCACTGGAGCTTTTGCCGGCCCAGTTATGTCAGTTAAGTGTAGACCAGGCTCAAGTAACAGGAGCAGCTAACCATATTTTACCCTTGTCAATGGCCTAAGCTGGAACGAACTGTCTTCCTGTAACCAGTTCATAATAATTTTGCTTATCTGGCAGGTAACCCTAACTGTATCCGTATAACACGTTTGTCTGGCCCTCCTCCTTCCCAGCTCTCCGTGCAGTAAGACTTCCAGAGTGCATTGATCAATGTGAGGATGGTGCTGCTCCATGTGCATATCTTTTGGGCACTTGCTGAAGTATTCTGGGATACTGCTCTGATTTTTCCAAAAATGCAGATACAAACACAATTAGGTAACACGGTGGGTGTGGACCAGGGATGCTGAAACACTTTTATAGCGGTGGTGCTGAGGACCCTGTATATAATGGAATCCACTTCAAGCCAGGGGGTGCTTCCACACTCCCAGTTCCAGCACCTATGGCAGGGGTCCCCAACGTCATCCAGAGGGATTGCCGCCAAAATGCTGCCGAATTTCAGCAGCATTTTGGCAGATGCTCGTCTGCCACCACGGTCCTTTGTCTGGCGCCTGCCAGATGAAAAAGGTTGGGAACCACTGGCCTATGGTGTGGATGCAATAAAATGGTTGTGTTAAGAAAAAAGCTGTTGTGTGAACACAACTCAACAGCATTTGTGGTCAGATGAATGTCAAATCAGTTATAAAACAAACAAGGCTGTATTTATAGTGTCAGTGGGCCCTAAAGTAATGCCTTTTGTTCAGTGTTTGTGAGACATACAATGCTGGGGGGCAAATTTTGTACTCCTTCCCAAGCAAAACTGCCACTGAGCTCAATAGTAATTCCTATCATAAGGGCTCAGGCCTACAACTCTTCAGCAGTGTAAGCGCCCATGCAGACTACAGCTTATTTGTATAATCAATTTGTGACATTTATCTGACCTGTCTATAAAAAACCCAAGTGGCAGCCAGAGAGCACGACCCTCTGTTGACCAAATGTGCGTCTCCACACTCACTACATGGCCCAACTATGTTTGCATTGGTGCATTCTTGGAAAATTTGGGCAGCAATTCCATTTGCAGGGAATAATTTTTCCACAGGATGTTCACGAAGACTCTGCATTGCCTGATGTGCTGCTGGAGGATGAAGGCTCAGAGAGCTGAGGGATGAAGGCCCAAACAAACAAGTTATATATGCTGGGTTCGGAGTTGCTGACTGGTGAGAGAAGCTGAAAAGAATAAAGTCTGGGTAACTTCTGTGCAGCTTAAATTGTAACAAAATACAGCCAATCTTGGGGGCAGAGGGAATAGTTAGGGACAATATGGGACCTACTGAAGAGATACTAAAAAATAATAGAAATCAAGTGAAAGAATAAAATAAGTTGTTTAAAATATTTGGAAGCATTCCAGCATGCTGAGTTTTCATTGAAAATTCTAGAAAATCTGGTCCCACTGTATATTAAGATTCAATTTATAAATGGTTAGTTAATGAGCCAGTCGAGGTTACAAGCATGTCAGGAGACTTGAGTCACATATATTATTGATGGTAACTAACACATCACCAAAATACATTCTAAATGGTTATAACTTAAGCAACCTACTCACCTGTTAGACTCTTATAACTGATTAACATGTTAAGAAGTGACTAAGATATTTGAATAGTTAAACTATTTATATTACAGTGTGACTGTAAATCTGTTAGGTGAAGGTCAATAACCAAAACAGTATCCCAAATCTTTGAATCTGCAATTATTTTCCACAGGCCCTTTTCATGAGTGGTCTTAGAATAACAATGCTTGTTTGAACAAAAGAAAGAGGGCTTTTTTCAACTATCGTCAGGACACTTATCTGGTAAAAAGTGAAGAGAGACCAGTAATTCAGTTCATATAAGTCACCTTAAAAGTAATTTTCAGGTTCCTGATAGCCTGGATGGGATTTAAAACTGGCAAACTAAACATGGGAGATCTCGTATTCTATTATTATTTGGTTTAGGGCCTAATCAACAGTTATCAAATTTTTGAAAGCTGAGCCCCCTTAGGGAAAAGAACTAATTTGGGCCATCCAAGAGTTTGTTAACCCTATCCTACACCACCACTCGCAGAGAGAAACAAACCGCCAACATGCTCTGAATACATTTGAAAATGTTTCTCTTGGAACACTCTTGTCCTGATGAATAGAAAATATAACGTGGTTAAAATAGCTTTTGAAAACTATACCAGCAAAACCATCCTTGTGCAGATGTAGTTATGACAGCCAAAAAGGCCTTTTGCCAGTGTAACTGCATCTCCAGTAGGAGGGTTTCCTTTTGACAGCATACCTGTGCTGTAAGGAACACCTACACACATTACCACAACCAACATAACTATGGGCTTGGCTACACTTGCAGGTGTGCAGCGCTGGGAATTACAGCTGTCTTCGTACAGCTGTGTAGGGAAAGCGCTGCAGTGTGGCCACACTGACAGTTACCAGCGATGCAGTGTGGCCACATTTGCAGCGCTATTGGGAGTGGTGCATTGTGGATAGCTATCCCACAGAGCACCTCGTCCCATTTTGGCGCCGTGGGTTCTGGGAAGGGGGCGGAGGGGGTGGGTCATTCTGCTTCCTGTCCCAATGTCCCATGATGCATCGCTTCACATCCCAGCAATCCCTGTTTTTCTGTCCACGTTTGGCGCCATCTTGACTCTCTCAACGGTTTCTGTGCAGCGCAATTTCTGTAGGAAATGGAGCCCGAAATGCTGAGGAGTATGCTGACGAGTCTCGCCAGCACATCACCTTTGGCAGTTGAGCTATTCCTTAAATGATGAGGAGTCCAACGATGATAGCGAGTCGCCTGATGTGTACGACACGGAAATGCTCAGCACCGTGGAACGCCGTTTTTGGGCTCGGGAAACAAGCAGTGAGTGGTGGGATCACATAGTCATGGAAGTCTGGGATGACAAGCAGCGGCTGCAGAACTTTCAGATGAGAAAAGCCACTTTCATGGGACTGTGTGAGGAGCTCACCCCCACCTTCCGGCGCAAGGACACGAGATTGAGAGCTGCCCTGTCGGCGGAGAAGCGGGTGGCTATTGCAGTCTGGAAGATGGCAACTCCAGACAGCTACCGATCGGTCGGGAACCCGTTTGGAGTGGGAAAGTCGACGTTTGGAATGGGAACATGTCGACCCGTCTGTTGGAATCATGTTCTTGATGCAAGTTTGCAGGGCCATTAATCGCCTCTTGCTTAAGAGAACCGTTGACTCTTGCTGGAATGTCGCATGAGCACCACTTGTTGCGATTGGCTAAGAGCACTATTGTTCCACAATGGGGTTTTTCCCTAACTGTTGGAGCGGTGATATGCATGGGAACCGTCATATGTTCTATCACTGACACCACGTCATGGCAGAGGCTAGCCATCCAGGGAGAAGCCCTAGCCTGTTACATCAGGAAGCACGGGTAATTATCTCTATGGTTCTCTCCAGGCGCTTGTGGAGTCACCATGGGCACTTGTCATTGACATTAACACAGCTACTGCTGGTAAAGGTGCATATGATGCACACGCATCTTTCGAAGCAATCGTGCTCTGTTCAACTGAAAGCTGCAGGCAGCGAACTTTGTTCCCTCAGACCTGCAAGATCACAGTAGGGGACGTCTGAAGTGCCATTTGTCATCCTTGGAGAACTCCCACTAACCGCGTTAATGCCTTGGCTCATGGAACCGTATAAGGGAAAGCTTGACAGGAGCCAAGGATCGGTTCAACTACAGGCTGAGCGGTGCGGAATGACTGTGGAGTTTGCTTTTGGCCGTTGAAAGGGTGCGCTGGCCGATCTCTGTATGGGAAGCTAAGACTTGGGGAAAAGCAGCATCCCTGCAGTGTATATCCGCGGGTGCTGTGCCCATCCATAATATATTTGTGAAAGGGAGAGGGTGAAAGAGTTCAGTCAGGCATGGGACCCTCTGAGGCTCAATGCCTGGAGGCTGAAGAATTGAAAACAGCGCAGAGAGCAGGCGCTAACTAGCGAGGCCAGCACAAGGGCTACAAGGATCAAGGATGGCCTTTGAGGGAGGAATTTTTAGGCTGAAAAGACAAGCAGTAATGTTTGGTGGCCTTGCACGGGAGTGGAAGTGCAATGGATACAATGTTAGTAGGCAATTTGTTTTTCCTAAGCTGATTTGCGTGCTGTTTCTTCTCTTGGGCTAAAGGTAATCTATTGACTTTCTGCCAATAATAAAGACTGTTTTCAAAGCCAAGAATTCATCCTATTGAAAAGAAAATAACTTCATTGCCCAGAATCTACACAACAACATTTTGGGAACCTAAACGGTCAGGGAGGTGGGGTGGTGAACTGTACAGTCACAGGTTTTGAAATAGTCCTGTCCTGGAGTGCTGTGGCAATGACTGCTGCCCACTTTCAAGGATGCCTCATACTGCATGGTGATGGGGGCACTGAGTGCAGAGGGTAAGAGTCTGTAGTTCTCTAAGGGTGGCTGGTGTGAACGTACAGGTGTTGGAGGCGGCTGGTGGTAGTAAGAACCTGGATGCTGGGGAAGGGGGTTTTGAGCTGACATTGGGGCACAAGGGAAAGAGCTTTGGGATGGCGTGGGGCGGCGTGGTAGTGCTCTGCCTGCATGGCTACGAGCGCCTGGATAGAGTCTGCTTGGCGCGCCAGGATGCATATCAGCTGCTTTGTGCTTTTCTTCCTGGCCGCTGCGTTTCTCTAGCGGATTCTGCTTTCCCTTTCCCTCCAGTCCTGTACTTTTTGATTCTCTCTGGCAGAGTGATCCATAACTGCTTGCAGCAGGTCGTCTTTGCTTTTTCGTGGCTTCTTCCGGAGGTTTCGGAGTCTTTGAGCTGTTGATAACACGGGCAGCTGAGAACTCAAGGTTGCTTGTGGAAAGGCAAAAAAGGCAACACTTAACAGAGGCAGCATTGTTCATATCTCAGACAGTTATTCCCACACAGTGAAAGAGTTTACAGTCTTCACTTTAGCATAATTTTCGCATACCAAAGAGAGCGCACATAACCCACAGGAGCCCCGAAATGGTGAGTAAGGGGGACTGATTGCTTCAGGGCTGTACTGGGGTTTCTAAACTCTGCCAACATTTTCCACAGGAGCTGATCCTGGAAGATATCTCGCTGCTGCGGGTCACCTGGGAAGAGCAGGAGGGTCTTCTACAGCAATCCGGATTCCGCCCTGGCCCCTATGCAGCTTGCCTGTGTGCAGCAATCGTCTACACCCCTCGCAGCACAGTGGCGCGGACACGTTAGCCTGACTGGGACAAAGACCACAGTGGGTCTCCCTATAAACTTGCACAAGCGCATTGCCCACGCTCTGGCTGAAGCTTTTGAAGTGATTACCGAGGCCGATTACCACAGCCGATTACCACGATGTGACAGACCACATCAATGGGCTCTTCCACACCTAGGCATGCATACATGCAGCCCTAACCCTCCCTCCTCTCCCGAAACATTTCCACCCTGAAAATAAAAGCCGCTTACTGGGAACCCGCTCCTCTGCTTGTCCTTCACCAAGTACTGGTTGCTGTGACTGGCTGTCTTCCTCCTGGCTTGAGAAGAGCTCCTGGCTGCATGCCTCCTGGGACTCCAGGGTGTCTCCCCCCACCCTAGTACCCTCACTCTCTGTTTCCTCCTCCCCCGCCTCTCCCGCTCTGAAATGTCCATCGTGGTCCTCAGATTGGCGGTGGGGTCACCAAGTATCGCGTCCAGCTCTTTGTAAAAACAGCAGGTCGTGGGGGCAGTGCCAGAGTGGCGGTTTCCCTCGCGGGCTTTGCAGTAGGCACTCTGCAGCTCCTTCACTTTAACCCTGCACTGCAATGCGTCCCGGTCATGGCCCCTTTCCAGCATGGCCCTTGATATCTGCCCATAGGTATTGTAATTCCTACAGCTGGAGTGCAGCTGTGACTGCACAGCTTCCTCCCCCCAAACACTGATGAGGTCCAGCAACTCGCCATTGCTCCATGCTGGGGCTCGTTCGACGCGTGGAGGCATGGTTACCTGGAAAGATTCACTGATTGCAGTCCACATCTGGCTGAGCAAAAAGGAAGGGGATTTTTAAAATTCCTGGGGCATTTAAAGGGCAGGTCACCTGAGGCCAGGGCAGTAGAGTTCAAACTGATGAGCAGAGTGGCTGAACAGGCATTCTGGGATACCTCCAAATGGAGGCCAATAACAGTGCTTTTGGTGGCCACACTGGCGGAGCAGCGCTGCATTACCAGTGCTGCAGTTGTTATTCCCCAGGCAAATGTGGAGTACATGCAGCGCTGTAGCCAGGGAGATACAGCGCTGTATGTGTTTGCAAGTGTGGACGGTAAGTAAGCTGCAGCGCTGTAAAGCCACCACCAGCGCTGCAACTCTCCAGTGTAGCTAAGCCCTATGTCAGCAAAATTTGTAAGTATAGACCAGGCCTAATAAAGACTAGGCTGCTACCTATAGTCCCCACAAGCAAGACTGGGGGGAGGGATAGCTCACTGGTTTGAGCATTGGCCTACTAAACCCAGGGTTGTGAGTTCAATCCTTGAGGGGGCCATTTGGGGATTGGTTCTGCTTTGAGCAGGGGGCTGGACTAGATGATCTTTTGGGGTCCCTTCCAGCCCTAATAATCTATGATTCTAAGATTTAGAAACTTAGTTTCCTTTTAAAGATCCAAGGTTTTGACCTTGTATATCAGCAATCTACCAAAATCATAATTACAGAGAAGAAAAATGTTACATATGGTAAAAAACAAAGATACCACCATATAAACCTATATTATCTTAGAAGAGTAACCTACATGAAAGCCAGTGGGTGGGTGAAAGGTGGTGCTGGTGATGGGATAATCAGTAAGAAGACTGGTGAAACTTGATTTTGTTTTCTTTAAAAAATGAGTATTTTATGTTACGATTGACAATGAAGGGCCAGCTTCACAAACAGCAGAGACAAGCACCCCAGGACAAAAAAAGGAACCACACAGTATTTTGATTGACTGAAACTAGCTTACCGGTATATTAAAACCCCCTCTAATAAGCAAGGGCTGCCCTTCTTTTGCTGAATAAGAAGGTGGATTTTTAATTAGTCTGAAGTTGTTTTGCATTTACAATGGTGTACATTTTATTTAGCTGTTTTGAAACTAAACTGTTTTGCCTTCAAGTCATTCATAAGGTCCTGATTTGCTGGCAAGTAATGTTCTAGAATCAGAATTCTGATCACAGTGTTGTCAATGCATGCCAGCAGCAATTAAAACAACAAGGAAAAAATCTTGGCTTGTATATACAGTAGGGTTGTTTCATTTTTAATTAATGTCTTTTGCAGACATCTATGTTCTGAGCACCAGCCTGACAGAGTAGCATGCATAATAACCTTGAACTGGAACTATGATCCAAAGTGACAACGTTCTTAAAATGACCTCTGGATAATGCTACATCCAAACATTTATATTAAAAACTCAGTCAAATAAACTAAAATACATATTCACCAGCTGTGCAGGAATTCCATACCAGTCACCCCAAACCACTAAAATATTTTCAATTCACTATTCTTGTTCTGTATGCTAAGCCACAGTAGAGCTTAGCAAACAAGACTGGGCCTGAGAAATGTTCAGATGACCTGGTTTCTTGAATACCTGATGTGGCAGGCTAGCACTCTAGTTAAAGTAATCTATTCACATTTGACAAATTGCATTTATGTAGCAGGGTGCAGAACAGTGGCTGGATGGCAAAAGTCTATTAAGATGTTATTCCTAAAACGAAAGTGTTCTGTGAGAAGCAAGGGATGGACTAGATTTAGTGGTCTCTCTAAATGTGTCTATATTTACATTTAATGTGGGTAGCTGTGGCAGTGATATCAAATTGCTTCGGTTTAATGTTTAGTGGAGTTGCAAAATAAATGAACACTTTAGACAGACCCTACACATGCCACAGTTCCCTCAAGCAGCAAAGGCAAAAAAATCAGAGAACTGCTCTAATTGGGCCAACCGTGGGAAAGCTGCCTCCAGTCCGCCCAGCGTCACACTGCTAACACGATTTAACATGAGCAGCAGGATAGCCAGGAAGTGAGCCAGCCTCAAGCCCACCACCTCCCCGATCTCTCTGATTCCAGCAGCCAGCACCAGCCTGTAAAAACCCGCCCGGTCTTAGGACTGTTTTGCCCGCTGTCTCTGCTGACGACTGCAGCCCAGGGCTCCTCACCCCGTTGCCTGCCCTCCCCGCGCAGCGAGCGCTCACCTTGACATAGGTAATAGGCGTCGTGGTGCCTTCGATATCCAGCAGGATCACAGCGACTTCTGCAGGCACCGCGAACACCACCATTGCCACCCGCGGGCAAGGCCCCTGCCCGCGCCGCGCGCCCCCAGCCGGACCCCTGCAGCTCCGCTCGGCTCTGCAGGCGCGGAAAGGAGAGAGCGCGCGCCGCGGGCGGAACCTACGCGCAGCCCGGGCAGCACCACGTGGGTGGAAGGGGGAGCTGCTGCGCCAATCCAGGGGCTGACTGCCGTCTGATTGGCAGGTCAGTAAAGAAGGGCGGGGCTTGGCCGTCATAATGCGCCTGCAGGGTGGCGGCGATAAAGAGGGGGAGGGAGGTGTGTTGGAGTGCAGTGCGGGAAGGTGCTTATCGCATGATCTGTAGAGTGCAGTAAAAAAGTGGGGCGGGAGAGGCTTCGAGAAAGGGACAGTATGTGAGGTGCATGGTACATAGGGTGCAAATAAATTGCATGGCACTAGCTATAGGGTGCATGGTGCCGAGTACAAGGTGAGTTGCATAAAATGCTTGATACCCTGGGGGAAAGGTAGTATAGAGGGCTCAAGGCTGCCTCATGCAATCATATAAAGCCAGGCCTCTCCTCCATACTTATCCTCCTGTTGTACGCCCAGTAAGCATCATTAAGAGGAGCCTATCCCTTCAGCCTAAGAGCCTGCTTTGTTCAATTTGTGGCTTTGCAGATGGAGACGAGTCTTCACGCAAACGCGGGGGCTAAACTTGGTCTTGAATTTCCCCTGCCCCGTGGAGATCCCTCTCTAGTGGATTTAATTTCTCTTAGGCAGAAGTGACATGGTTGTTGTATTAAAGGGATTGCTAGGTTGTAGGTTCCCAGTTGCACAGCTGTGTCGAAATACAGCGATGGTTGCATAATGAAAGAGGTTTGTATTTCCACCTTATAAGAAAGTAGGATCTGAAAGGCAGGGAAGCAGCTGGCTGCAGCTATAGCTTCCTGACTTACTTTGCAGAAGCAGCTGCTTCCCTCTCCAACTGACCGCTACCGCAATAATGAGGGCGGGATGGGAGAGGTTGTCTAGATTGCTTGGCTGCTTAAACTGCGGGGATAGGCGCCTGGGGGCATTTGCTGCCTGTCTTCATCTATCATCTCCCCCTCTGTGTATACAGGGGAAAAGGAATATCGCACCTAGGGGGAAGGGGTTGGACTTTGCGGGTTGTTCTAGGGGGAAGGGGGGCGTTGGGTCTCTTTGAAGCACACACAGGAATCTCGTTATGCACTAGAAGCTCCCTGCAATAGTCGCAGCAGCTGGCGACGGGAGTGTAGGGCTTAGCGTGGCCATGAGCTCGCTGGCAGGCGATGCACAGACAGGCACTGCAGCCTGCTAGGGAGATTACTGTAATGCCGAGGGGATTCCAGGCGGGCGGGGTGCTCATATGCCCTGCCAAGCGGGGACGCCGGGATGACTGGTGTCACCCATTCCGTCCTGGGTCACCTAAGCCCACGTGCAGCCGCCATTGCCTACGCTTTTCCCAGGCCTTGCTCAATCAGACGGGGTAATGTGCGGCCCCCCCGCCGCGGCCCGGGCGCCTGGGCCTCCGGGAGCCGCTACAGCGCCTGCGCTGCCAGCCTGCGCTGATTGGCTGCGGGAAACGGTATATAAAGGCGGCGCAGGCGGTGCCCGGATCTCTTCCGCCGCCATTTTATTGTCCCGCTTTTTGGTGGCAGCTTTCTATCGATTCTCCGGTCCTCGTAGCCTGCCCCCGCTATGGAGGACATGACCGAGTACAGCGGCGGCCTGGAGGAGTTCGCCGAAGGCTCCAAGATCAACGCCAGCAAGAACCAGCAGGACGATGGGTAAGGGCCGGGCGGCGGGGGAGGAGGGCGCCCCTGCCCCGCCTTGCAGCCCCTGCCCGGGGGGCGCCGGTGCCCTTCCCGCCCCCCCTCCCTGCGGGTGGGGGAGGGGGGCCCACTTGGGCACGTTTCGCGTTCTCTTTGTGTCTCCACGTCGAGCTGCTTTCCGAAGGGCGGGGCGTTGTCAATCACCGAGCCATGACGTAACCGGGAGCCAATTGGAGGCGGGGCAGAGCGCGAGCTGGCTGCCAGGGGCGGGCTGGGGGCAGATTGCGGGCGCGCCGATGCCACGCTGCTCCCGAGTCCCGTTCCTGAGTCGCGCGGGCCTCTGGACACAGCTCGCTGGCGGACAGTGTCTGCAGGGAGCGGGCGGTAGCTTGTCGGGCGCCCTGGGGAGTTCAGGGCCGGGAGGAGCTGAGCCACCGCCTCCGAGTGAGTTAGCAGTGGGCCGAGTCGGGCTGCTCAAAACCTCGTGTCTGGGTGGTATTAGAGCAGAGGTACTCGGGTCACTTCGTAACTAGCTCCCACCCTGCAAAAGCTTATGGACACGATTCGTTTCACTACAGTGTAGTTGATTTATGGGATTAAAATTAAGCGCACGCATAAGTGTTTTGCAGGGTCGGGGTCGGGAAACTTGATGATAACATGCATCTAGTTTCGTATAATTATGTAAAAGTTAGCTTTGAGGCCCTGAAAATCTGTTTAGTGAACCGAGAGTGGTCTCTTTTCAATTCATGATTCTGATCTTGCTGGAAAAATTACCACTTGGGTATTATAGTTTCTTTGATACTTGAAGTGACTAGCAAAATATTCTGCTCTTAATTAACTTTATGCTTTTTCTATTGTAGTAAAATGTTTATAGGAGGCCTCAGCTGGGATACAAGCAAGAAAGACTTGACAGAATATTTATCTCGTTTTGGAGAGGTTGTGGACTGCACAATTAAAACAGATCCAGTGACTGGGCGGTCAAGGGGATTTGGCTTTGTGCTCTTCAAAGATGCTGCCAGTGTTGACAAGGTATGTAGAGTTTGTGTAGTTGGCTCTTATATGCATTCGTTTTTTCATGGTTTTCTGAAACTCTTGTGTCCTGTGGGTTTTCTAGGTGTTAGAACTGAAGGAACACAAACTGGATGGCAAGTTAATTGATCCTAAAAGGGCAAAAGCACTGAAGGGAAAAGAGCCACCCAAAAAAGTGTTTGTTGGTGGACTGAGTCCAGATACATCTGAAGAACAAATTAAAGAATATTTTGGTGCTTTTGGAGAGGTATGGTATAACTGCCGTCGTAATACTTTCATATATGTATTGGACATTAAAATTCAGTCTGGTAGGGTATTAAAGAAAGGGCAGTCTCTGATTTGAAATGTGGAAAGATGGTGGTTGTGAGAAGCCTGCTTCTTTGTTAATTGCAAGTTTGTAATGCTGCTTTGTTGGGACAAGATACACAAACTATACTGCAGTAGAATAAGGAACTAGGAGCAACTTGGGATCCTGGTGGGCCATCTTAGCCTAACAGAGTTGTACCAAAACTGTTTCCTATTAATGTATAAATAACTCTGTAATATTTTGATAGTTTATAAATGGAGGTGGGATGGTTTATTTTTAAAAGAGCCCATTACATTTCTACTGTTGGTGTTTAACTTTTGACCACTGACTTCCACTGCAGTGTTCATGTGGGATGTGTAATGCAGATATGGTTTATATTTAACTTTGTTTACAGATTGAAAATATTGAGCTTCCAATGGACACAAAGACAAATGAAAGGAGGGGTTTTTGTTTCATCACATACACAGATGAAGAGCCAGTAAAAAAATTATTAGAAAGCAGATACCATCAAATCGGTTCTGGCAAGGTATGTATGGATGTTTTGGGTTTTCTTTAGAAAGTTCTAATGTTGATAGTTCTTTTAGGTTTTTGTATGGGTTCCTGAGAGCAAGAGTGTGTTTTTGATGGTGCCTGTCAGTCCTTGCATACTGTTAAAACAATGTCTTCCTTTTTACAGTGTGAGATCAAAGTAGCACAGCCCAAAGAAGTGTATAGACAGCAGCAGCAGCAACAACAGAAAGGTGGAAGAGGCACTTCTTCTGGTGGCCGAGGTGGTGGCAGGGGGCGTGGCAGGGGTGAGTGTGTTGTCACTTGTATGTGTATGGATATGAGTATTTATTTCTAAGTTCTAGTTTGTGTTTTGGAGTTTTTTTTTTTTTTTTTAAATAAACATGATCGTGGCCAACCAATGATTGGAAAATAAGCTGGATTGGTCTGTACTGACTTAACCAAAACTCATTTAAAAATTGTAATCTTGACAAGTGCACTGACTTAGTAGTGCACCTTTTACTTATGTTTAAAAATGCCAACAGATTGCACGTTCCTCAGTTTAGAAGCTATTCCTTAAAAGGCATAATTCAGGTGTCTGAGACTTACTTGAAAGCTGCATGTATTTATTCTGTTGAAATAGAGGAAGGGAGCAATGTTGTCTTTTTGACAGTTCTTAAAAAGTTGCCAAATAGAAGAAAGCCAGATATCTTCAATCCTGCATTATAAGTAATCCTGTGTAAGGAAAGGAAAGCAGTTTTGTCAACATCACGAACACATTGATCATTTGTTTCTTTGCAATGATAAGTATTGAGATATAGTCACTGTTAATGGAACAGAACAAAAAGTCTTCATATTGTATTTAAATGTTAAGATAATGTAGAATATTAAAATTCATATTGAAAGAACTCTAAAGGAAGTGGGAGTTTCTTTAGACAAAAGGCAAGTTGTGCTTGCCGTTTGTGTGATTCGCATGCGCTTTTATTATACGACAGTGACATAAAAAATGAAAGATGAAACATGTATTACAGTAAATTAAGAAAAGAGACCGCATGATTTGCATCTCATGCGATGTTTTGAAGTTAGATGTCTTGGTTTGCGTTTTTTTTTTTTTTTTTTTAGAACTGTTGTATGCTTGCAGAGTGATGGGAGTCTTTCCTCTAGCCATTACAGTACAGATCATATTTCATATATTTTTAAGAGGGATGGAACTTAATTGCTGTGCTTTATTTCAGGTCAGGGACAAAACTGGAACCAAGGATTTAATAACTATTATGATCAAGGATATGGAAATTACAACAGCACTTACAGTGATCCAAGCTACAGTGGTTATGGTGGCTATGATTATTCTGGTTACAATTATCCAAGCTATGGATATGGACAGGGATATGCAGACTACAGTGGTAAGAATGTTTGACTTAACTCCACATAGGTATTGATGTAGAACACTAAAAATAAAATCTGACTTTAATATTCTAGTGTATAGTAAATTTCATTGTTGCATCCCACAAGTAAGTTTGGATAAACATTAAAGTATTGCATAAAGCTGTAAACTACTATGCAGGGTACTGCGGGAGGTGGCTCATGAGAGGCTTGTATCCTAGTCAAAACTTCCTGTGAAAACTAATTTTCCGTTCTCTCAACAGGTCAGCAAAGCACATATGGAAAGGCATCCCGAGGTGGCGGCAATCACCAAAACAACTACCAGCCATATTAAAGCAGTACATAGTACTTGGGGGGGCAGCAGGTGTGTATATGAGTGCAAGGACCACTTTCAGTATGTCTAATCTAATTTAAAGATCAATAGACAAATTAAAATGAGTAAAAACATTTTTCTTGTGTAGTCTGACTTTTTTTAACTGAACTTTGTTAACTTAAAAGACTTTTTTTTAAAACATGCTTTGCCTAAAGTGTCTATAGATCTTTAACTTTGTAAAATGTGATTTCATCTTCTTTAGTACTTCAGAAAAACTTAAAAGTTTTTCTGTTTGCGTTGTGTACCAGGTGGTCTAGAGGAATAATTAAACTTATTAGAAGTATTAACAGGTAAAGTACTGAAATGGGTACAACTTAAGGAAAACAAGAATGTTGTCTTCTAACTCTGACATTATACCTTGTTTGTACCCGCCAGCGGGAACTTCATTGCAGGCCGTGTGTCACCCTGACCACGTCTATCTCTGGGGGTCGCACGTTGCAGGCAGAGCGCAAGGCATACACCAGAAAACGCTGTCCTGTGGTATGGTCTCTTCCAACTTCATGTACCAGCGTAAAGATTAAAGTGGAAAACTTCAGACTTTGGCTTCTTTTTAATCTTTTTGAAGATTAAGTGTCTTAACTTAAATGGTTTTTTACAGGAGTTAAAGTACATAAATGCCTTTACAGCTTAATCATTTTGGTCTTCTGTTTAGTGTTGTATTTCAATTGTGGAGCCTCATTTTAAGTGTGCATTCGTTAAGATTTAATGCTTGCTTTTTCTTTTTATAGCTAATAGTGAAATCTGCAAACCAAAACGAACTTTTAAATCTGGAAAAAATTAAAGATCATATGCACACAAACTACATCAGGCTAATCATGTTTTTGGCAATATTCATTCATTCAAGAATTAAGTTGCAGACAAATTGTTTTCTTACATAACAGCGTTTCTAGTGGAAACTTTTTCCACAACCCAGTTTGTGACAGACATTGCAACTTCTTGCCTAATTTGGAGAATCATTGTTTTGAAACAGCTTCCTGAATGGGCTGAACTGCTATATTTGGGGAGACGAAAGATTTTTAGTTACTCGATAATTTGTTAATATGCATATGATCTTTAACAGTGAAGAAAGGAATAAATAGAGGACTTAAAGCAGTTCATGAAAATGGACCTTTTAACGATTCTTATAAAAGTTGCACAGATCTGATTGTTGTTTTGTCTTGTTTTTAGGTGGAGATACCACAGCGAAGTCATCTTGCAGAACATCAGGATTGAATGGAGGGTGGTCCTCATGACATGAGATGACTTTTACAAAAGACTTTTTAGAGTATGACACAAGTGTCCAACTGTATATAGCGGCTGATTAGTTTTCTTTATGGTTTTTACTTTGTCCTTTTTGCCATCTGTGTTATGACACAATGTGGATTTGTGTTTTATACAAATTTTATTTGTATAATTTCATGTTAAGTGATTCTTGAATAAATGCTTACTTATGTGAGTCTGTCTTCCTGTGTCTGCTGCTTAATTTTTAATTGCTGTCCTTGTTATTGCTCAGTCTTTCCATTTGGGAGGAAAGATGGCCAGTATTGGAATAGGGCCTTGAATGCCCTCTGGTCACTAACTTGCTAGATCTGCCCTGAGCTTGAGGTTATTTTTTTAAGTGTTATCACCAGACTTAAAATCTGCTGTTAAATGAGGTGGCTCCTAGTTGCAGTAAGAGAAATACAAAGATTACCTTAGATGTGTTAGAAATCATCCTTTGCTACCTCTTCCTGCCATGCACCCCCAAGTAACCTTTTTTTTTTTTTTTTTTGGCAAATATCTTTTGTTAGCGTTTCATATATTTCTTACTGTTGTATTTTATTGCTTACTGACTTTCCAGTTTGTGCCTGTTGGGGGCATGGTGGGGTTACTATGTATTACTTTGAGCTGGTGGGGGTTTACTATGTGTATAGAGAGCCTGAGGATTTTATATTGAATTGCTTAGTCTGAATAACTGGACAAGTTTGGAACTAGTGAATTTTGACACCACAAAGCAAAAAGTCAAAATCCATTCCTTTTATTGTATGTAGCAGTTAACAAATACTTCTAAAAATTCACCTTACCATAGTGCCTGAAACAGTTTGGAGAAATGTTTCAGTTGCGGTTTGTGTTCCCAAAATCGATTAATGCATTACATCTGTGTTGATGGTTCATGATCACTTGGTTAAATTTAAAATAGTTACTGAATAGGAATTCCAAGCAGTCAACTCTTCAGTGAGTTTTACCTTGAGGTTGGCGTTTTACCCATTGCTAAAGATGACTTTTACTAACAGGTTCCTCTAAACCAGTTCTGAAAATGGTTTAATGGCTAGCATATAACTGCAGTCCCACTATGGAAAGCATTAGTTCAAGGAGATCTGCTCCCAACAACCATTTTTTAGTAACAGGTCAATTTATTAGTGTAGAACAGACTTGAGTCCATGTTCTGAATGCTTGGGCAGTCACCGTAGCCTCCAGTGTGGCTTTGCTTTGCAGCTCTCCGTTGTTCTTTCAACATGGCCGTTGTTCTTTCAACATGGCCATGCACACATGCATTCATATGTCCAATCATGGATCTAAAATAAACCCTTATTTAGAAGATAGCTGAGAGCACTTTATCCATAGCAGTATAAACCTTTCCATTTCTGTACTGTTCTTCTATCCCTATGTCCTTTGGTGTATTATTTTTCTATGTATTTGCTCATTTCACTTGTCCATCTTATCTGTCTCTCCTGTGGATATACCATGCTAAAATGAGTCACTTAGACATTCTCCTTTGGTTGGTCAAGCATTGGTGCAGCTCCAGCAGAGCTGGCAATGTTGGAGGAATGGTAGTAAAGATGCCTGTAAGTTATCTACACTACATCTAATGTTGCACATGGTGATAAAGTAACTTCAGCTAGTGTACACTACCACTAAGAGAACTGTTACTGGTAAACCAATAGTGTGAAAAAACAGTCTCATGGATGAGGCCCAGCTGAACCTCACCTTGATGGAGCTGGCAATTGAATTAACACCTGGTGGCTGGTAGAGGTAGCTGTTTACTCCCTTTTTGTACCTATCAGTGGATTTTTAAAGTGACCATATTTTTCAAGACTTTTTTGCTCTGTTACTTTGTCATTCTACAGTCCAAAATGGCCTACAACCTAAATGCTTGCTTTAACTTGTTCTATTATCCAAGATCTTCAATTATGTGTAGTTAACTGGCTATACCTTTCTTGTATGACCTTTGGGAAGTTACTCATCCTCTGCCTCAGTTTGCTCTCTAAATGAGAGATTTTTTGCCCATCTAATGGATTTTAAAAGGCTTTCTTTTTTTTTTATAAAAGGCTATTAACACCTTGGTTGAAACGTGCTATAGAATGTATTTAGCATTTCATATTTGTCTGAAGTACTGATAGAGCCAAGTATTTTCTTTCTAGGGGACTGATCTTCTAAACTTAGACTAGTAGTCTGCTTGAAGTCACTGCTCCAGTATACAGGTTACTTAAGAGCCAGATCTTGGAAACATGGGTCTTTAGCAAGAATTAAGACAATGTCAATGGGAATCGTACATCTAAAATCCGTAACTATTACAAGGTTTACAGACTACTTAATTGGCAGTTCCTGTTGATCTATTTGGGTCAGATGTTTTGCTCTTGTAAAGAGGAGGCTAGCCATTATAAAAAAGGGGGGCCTATTTTTCCCTCTTTATTATTTTTAAGCATTGATTATATGTTCTTCATGCGTAATCCAAATAAAAGGATTTGTCTCTGGCTCAGGGTTACTTACAGGTTGATTTCTAACAATGTTAATGGACACTTCTGGGGTGGGGGTGGAACAAAACAATTGGTAAAATCAGCCAGCCTCTCTGTCTGAAGAACATGAACTCAATCATCATGCTCACTTTGAAAAAGTATAAATTGCATCATCCAGGTAGTCTTCAGCTGTTTCTCTTTTTTGTAAGGTTCAACTGTAGCTTTCCTTTAGTATGTCGTAGTGTGAGGTGTCTCACCTGCCCCCCATCCCATCTCTCTTATTTGAGGTATTTTGTTAGCATTTTGCTTTTTGTTCCAGTTTTATGCCTTTTTTTCTTTACAGTTTGCAGTTGCTTGCCCTCGAAGTTGGCCTTTTCACTTAATAGATACAACCAAAGAAACAAACTATCTAAATTTCTTTCTGCAGTTTTACATTGTACTAAATGTAGGTTTTGACTTATCCACTCAGCTCTGGTGTTTGTGCTCCAGCACATAGCGGGCCACACAAATATAGGCCTGAGTGATGAGCAAGCATCTCAGAGAGGTGATTATGAAAGAGCAGAAAGCCTACAAGGAATGGAAGATGGGAGTGATCAGCAAGGAAAGCTACTTATTAAGGTTAGAACATTTAGGGATAAAGTGAGAGAGGCCAAAAGCCATGTAGAGTTGGACCTTGCAAAGGGAATTAAAACCAATAGTAAAAGGTTCTATAGTGATATAAATAAGAAAACAAAGAAGTGGGACCACTAAACACAGGATGGAGTGGAGGTTAAGGATAATCTAGGCATGGCCCAATATCTAAACAAATACTTTGCCTCAGTCTTTAATGAGGAGCTTAGGGATAATGGTAGGATAACAATTAAGAATGAGGATATTGAAGTAGAGATTACCACATCAGAGGTAGAAGCTAAACTCTAACAGCTTAATGGGACAAAATCAGGGGGCCCAGATAACCTTCATCCAAGAATTTTAAAGGAGCTGGCACATGAAATTGCAAGCCCATTAGGAAGAATTTTTAATGAATCTCTAAACAAGGGTGGTACTGTATGACTGGAGAAGTGCTAACACAGTCCCTATCTTTTAAGAAAGGGGGGGTGGGGGAAGTGATCTGGGCAACTATAGGCCTGGCAGTTTGACAGCTGTAGTATGCAAGGTCTTAGAAAAAATTTTGAAGTAAAAAGTAGTCAAGGACATTGAGGTCAACGGTAATTGGGACAAAATAAACATGGTTTTACAAAAGGTAGATTATGCCAAACCAACCTGATCTCCTTTTTGAGAAGGTAATATTCTTTAGACAAAGGAAATGCAGTGGATCTAATTTACCTCAATTTCAGTAAGACATTTGATATGGTTCCACATGGGGAATTATTAGCTAAATTGGAAAAGATAGGGCTCAATATGAAAATTGAAAGGTGGATAAGGAACTGTTTAAAGGGGAGACTACAGAGGGTCATACTGAAAGGTTAATTGTCAGGCTGGAGGAAGGTTACTAGTGGAGTTCCTCAGGGATGGGTTTGGGGACCAATCTTATTTAATCTCTTTATTACTGACCTTGCACAAAAAGTGGGAATGTGCTAATAAAGTCTGCGGATGACACAAAGGTGGGAGGTATTGCCAATACAGAGAAGGACTGGGATATCATACAGGAAGATCTGGATGACCTTGTAAATTGAAGTAATAGTAATAAGATGAAATTTTAAGTGAAAAGTGCAAGGTCATGCATTTAGGGATTAATAACAAGAACTATTGTTATAAGCTGGGGAGGCATCAGTTGAAAGTAACAGAGGAGGAGAAGGACCTTAAAGTATTAGTTGATCACAGGATGACTGAGATGCCAATGTGATATGGCCATGAAAAAAGCTAATATGGTCTTGGGATGCATCAGGTGAGGTATTTCCAGTAGAGATAAGGAGGTGTTAGTACTGTTATACAAGGCACTGGTGAGACCTCATCTGGAATACTGTGTGCAGTTCTGGTTTCCCATGCTTAAGAAGGGTGAATTCAAACTGGAACAGGTTCAGAGAAGGGCTACTAGGATGATCTGAGGAATGGAAAACTTCTCATGAAAGGAGACTCAAAGAGCTTGGCTTGTTTAGCCTTACCAAAAGCAGGCAGAGGGGCGCTATGATTGTTCTCTATAAATACATCAGAGGAATAAATACTAGGGAGGGAGAGGAATTATATAAGCTCAGTACCAAAGTGGACACAAAAACACATGGATATAAATTGGCCATCAGGAAGTTTAGACTTGAAATTAGATGAAGGTTTTTAACCATCAGAGGAGTGAAGTTCTGGAACAGCCTTCCAAGGGGAATAGTGGGGGCAAAAGACATATCTGGCTTCAAGACTAAGCCTGATCCGTTTATGGAGGGGATGGTACAATGGGATAGCCTAATTCTGGCAGTTAATTAGTCTAGTGGAAAATGTGCCCGATGGGGTGGGATCTGAGTTACTACAAGGAATTTTTTCCTGGGTGTCTGGCTGGTGAGTCTTGCTCAGGGTTTAGCTGACTGCCATATTTGGGGTTGGGAAGGAATTTTCCTCCAGGGCAGATTGGCAGAAGCCCTGGGGGTTTTCTCCTTCCTCTGCAGTGTGGGGTACGAATCACTTGCTGGAAGATTCTCTGCACCCTGAAGTCTTTAAACCATGATTTGAGGACTTCAATGGCTCAGACACAGGTTTGATACAGGAGTGTGTGTGTGAGATTCTGTGGCCAGCATTGTGCAGGAGCTCAGACTGGATGATCATAATGGTCCCTTCTGACTTTAGTCTATGATTCTATGGAGTTAAAAAATGATCTTCAATCACTTGACCTATGCTGATGGCTAAAGTTTTTGACAAATGCTGAAAAATGAAGGCAACTAACTAATCCTAATTGTTTTTTATTTTTATTTTTTTTTAGGATTGCAGTCAGCATCTCTCCTAATGTATAGTTGGTAAACAGCTAAGACTTTCTATTTTCAAGTATTTACACTTTACGTGAAGGGAAATAGCAGAAGTTAGTGGAACCAAATTTGATTTTAAAATATCTCATCTTACGAAGAGATTTTCTTGGATCAAAATGTTTCTAGGTGCTTCTCTGATTATGTGCTAGTATTAAATTATTATATACAAAAATGAACCTGTTTAGGTGCACAGGGGAGGGGGAGGAAATGACAATGTCAGGTATAAAAAAATTACACTAAATGAATTTTTAAACAGGATGTGATTATTCATAAGGACTGCCCACAGAAGGCAACCTCTTAGTCATTGGGGAAAAAATGAGCTACTGAAGGGTCACAGGAGACATAAATTGAAGGTAAACAAGGACTGTTACCCTGTGGTCCAGACTTCAGAAAAGATAATCTACACCTGCTGGGGTGGAGTTATTTGCAACCCTCACTTGATTTCTTGCAGATGCTACACCTAGTAGCAATAGTCCACATTCAACTGAACATAGCATTTCATCCTCTCTCTCCATTCAAGTAATAGGAAATTTATCATGAGAGCCAAGCTATTGGTCTATGGACCCAAGATTTCACCCAGTCTTTAACACTTAACCCCAGATGACATTTCTTGGTCCAAAGAGCATATGGTCCTCCAAACCTAAGGACTCCTGTAGCCCAACACCTGCCCTTTTTGGAGTGCTGCTTTCTCCAATCAATGAAAGACAGATGACAGTTGTTTGTTTGTTTGTTTTAATAAGGGGTTTTAACAATGAATTGGTTTTTGACAGTCTCAAGAAAAGACTAACAACTTTGAAATGTTTTTAAAAAGTCAGTGGAAAAGGGGGAAAGCAAGTTCTAAGCCATGAGTGGTATGTTTCAGCTAACAGAACTTTATGAAACTGAATGCAATAGTTTTTCAAAACCTACTTACCTTTTTCCTACCAGCTTTCCTAAGGACCTCTTCCTCCTTCCAGGACTAACAATCCTTTTACCTCTTCTCCATTAGCCATAGGAGGGGAACTAGCTGGATGGGTAAGTTCATTGTTCACCTTTCAAAACAAAGGGGCCTAGAGCTGCTATTCTTCACTTCCTGCCCTAAAGCATGGGGGCATAATCTACCTCCAAGGCTGAGCTGTGGTGGGGGTGTGGGCTTTGCCTGCCTCTTAGGACTGGGCTAAGGGACCGTTACTTGTGTGTATAAGGGACCCTAGGGCCATGCCAATCAGCAACTATACAATAGCTGGGGCCCCCCTAGGGTGACCAGATGTCCCACTTTTATAAGGACAGTTCTGATATTAGGAGCCTATAGAAGAAAAAGCCCCAATGACCCCAGCCCTGTCCTGATTTCTCACACCTGCTATCTGGTCCGGCTGCCCAAGCCTGGTGGGGGTCTGCTGGACTCCGCCCAGCATTTAGACAGGGCGGCCCTGCACTGGGCGCAGCCCGACCCGGTAGCTCAGGGAAGGGGCGTAACTAAGCTTCCCCCGCAACCTCTGCTCGCTGCCGCCCAAGCTGCCTTAGCCAGGGCAGCTCCTGTCCCGCAGTTCTGTTGTCACCGGCCACAGCGGCTCGCTACCGCCGCTGCCTCACGGGACCCCGCCCCAGGGCGGCTTAGCGCCTGTCTGTACTACTGGGGGCAGGATACAGTAGCCTGTTGATTACTCTCTTTCTGTCGTCTCTATGGCTCTTGAGCCGCTCTACCCGCTCACTTCCTCTCTCTCGGTGTATACACAATGGGAGGAAGGCGGGCTGGAGAAGGGACCGGAGTCACGTGATCATCCTGCGTTCTTTCCGCCCGCCATTTTACGTTGGGGTTCGCGGCGGCGCCATTAAAGCGGGAGAAGGAAGCACAGTAGCTAGGTCTGCCGCCTGGGGGACAAGCCCTCGCGGTCTTAGCCGGCAGGCGGAAGCAGGCATCCGCGCGCGCCGGTCTCGTGCTCGCCGCTGCTCCTCGGGCGCGGCAGCGTCATGTCGGAGCAGCAGTTCGGGGGAGACTCGGCGGCCGGAGGCGGCTCGGCGGAGCAAGCGGAGCAGCAGGAGGGGATGGCTGGGGCGGGCGGCGCGGAAGGGGGAGGCGGCGGAGGCGGAGGAGGAGGAGGAGGCGGCGGCGGCGGCGGCGGCGCCGAGTCGGAGGGCGCCAAGATAGACGCGAGCAAGAACGAGGAGGATGAAGGGTGAGTAACGACCGCTCTGGGCGGGGAGGTGGCTCCCGGCCTGTTCCCCCCGTTCCCCGGCCGCGCGGTGGGGTTTCCCGCCGAGGCCTGCAGTGACAGCCCCGGCCCGGGGCCAGTTTGCGCGGGAGCCCTGTGTGCCTGTGGCGGGGCTGCCTGTCTCCGCCCGCCCGCAACTTGGCGGCAGTAAAGCGCCTCGGGCCGCGTCGGGAGATGCCGCGCGATTGTCACCGCCCCTGCTCGGCTGGCTCCTTCGCAGAGCGGTGGAGGGAGACAGCGGCTTAGTGCGTGTGCAAGTGGGAAACGAGGCTGGCTGGGACGCTGTGGGCCGCCCTAGGAAAGTTCAGTAGTTGCGCTACTGACTAGCCAAACCGCTCCCAGCTCCCGCTCACTCTAGTGTTGCCCTGAGGCGAGTGCTCCCCATAACTTCACTTCCACGGGTTGCAGGATCGAGCCCCTAATCCTCAACCCCATAGGCCCAGCAGGCTTTTTCCGTCCCTCAACCGCTAAAGGCACTTAGACACACTGTCTTAGGCACTTCTGTCTGAGGACTTTTCACTCTGGCAGATCACGCCTAAGATTGCCATAACTGAAAAGCTATCAGGCATACTTTTGGTTTCCGGTTTACTTTGTGCACTGACTACATCAGTTACCGGCTAGTTCTGCTGTGAGCTGGGTTAGATAATGCAGTGCCGCTGTACCTGAGTCTTGTTGCAATTGTGGATCATACTCTAATAAGATTGACTAATCTCAGGTTGACAGTGTTTAAGTGACTGCTCAGTATCCCACCGTTAGGTACTGGCAGAATGGAATCCAGGAGTTCCTACTTAATGTGCTCTCTCAGCTAGTGTTGTGAACTATTGGTATTCCTCTAACCCAGTGGTTCTCAAACTTTTCTACTGGTGACTCCTTTCACATAGCAAATTTCTGCGTGTGATCCCCCCTTATAAATTAAAAACACCTTTTTAATGTATTTAACGCTATTATAAATGCTGGAGGCAAAGCAGGGTTTAGAGTGGAGGCTGACAGCTCATGACCCTCCCCCCATGTAATAATCTCATGACCCCCTGAGGGGTTCTGACCTCCAGTTTGAGAACCCTTGCTCTACCCCATCTGCCCCACACCTTCATGTTGGCTTATACTCTGCCAGGTAAAGTACACTTGAGCCATCAGCAGCTCCCAGTCTCCTTTTTCTGAAAACCTCTTCCCCAATATCACCCAGCTCAAAATGTGGTATTTTCACATTTATTGCTGCCTTTAGCTTTAAAGGAGGTAATTATCGTATCTAGTGTGAAGTATAAATTGAATCCCTATTTTAGGGTTTTATGCTCTGCTTATCATTGTAGTGCCTTCTACGAAAAGTTAATAGCAACAGTAAAGTCTTTAGTGGACTTCATGGATTCTGACTCTTCTCAGGATAAAAACTCTGCCTGGAGTATTTTTGTGTTTGTTTTTTAGGCTTTTATTCTCATTTTTTAGGAAACAGAAATGGCATCTTAACTTAGCCAATCTGTTGTCTATCCTTCAGTTACATCTGCTTTTTATTGCTGCCTGAAATAAGCATTCACTGCTTTTTTCACTTGTAAGCCATACAGAGGCAACCCAGCAAAAGTTAGATGGATTATATTTCTCCTTGTGTCTTGACAGGAGTATTTGCTAAATTCTAATTGCACCATCTTTATTGTTGGTGATGGTACATAAGCCAAAAAGAACTTAGTTTTTATTTTGTTTTTTTAATTGATTTTACGGGACTTGTAATATGGAACCTTACAATGCTATTAGCTATTTTTCAGAATAGAATTGCACTCCAAAATTTGTACTGTTCAGAACACTTAACTTAAGAGTGTTCAAACCTATACCTAAATCTAGATGTAGGGTCTGTGTGGATTGAGTGGTTGAGATTTGGTTGTGGTTAGGTAACACTTATTAAATAACGATAACTTTTCCTAATCAAGACAAATCTTTAAATCCATATTTGGCTTGTAAATCAGTGGCCTGTATTTCAGAACGGGGAGCCCATTGCTGCTCTTGTTGGAGAGCTTCTACTCAGTAGCTCTGGAAAATCAGGCTGCTTCTGTTTAGGTACCTAACTGTAGATAGACATTGATGTTGGAAAAATTTAGCCAATGATTCTAGTTGGTGAACAAAAAATTAGTCTTTGGGAAGGTGATATAAACATCAAGAAACTAAACCATAACAGAAGTGCAAGATTTTTAGTTGTATTACCAAGTGTGATACTATGGCATGTGCATAATTTATTACTGAGATGCAGTCTTGAGCTGTGAACATCCATCTATAGCTTATTGATAGGGTACTCTGCCAATTGCTGTTTTAGCTTGTTTTTCCCTGTAATGTTTTTGGCCCCTTTGCTGGTATCATTTTAATGGCTGCTGTGGGCTCTTGCTCATCTTCAAGTTGTTTAGACACTTAAACATCTGTGCTTGATAGCTAGCTACAGTGATTACACTAAAGCTTATAAAAAGTATAAATAAGTTAAAATTGTAATCCTAACAAATGCTGAAAATTGAATTTTGATCAGTTACTGTATTGGTTGGTTGTTCTCTAGCAATTCAAACTCCTCCCCATGGCTTTCTGAAGCGGCAGCGCCACAGCGGGAAGAATGGTAAAACTTTACATTTATTTCTAAATGCTCAAGGGCTCTGATAGCAATAAATTGAAAAGCATTTTGGGGGGCACCTGTCTGGCTTGTGCCACTAACTGGCAACTTTTAATCCCCAGGACAAATTCCCGGTGGTTATTGCTTACATATATAATAGGATATATGACCTGCGAAACTAAAATTTTGTATGTGCAGGGTCTAATGTATAGGCTTAAAAAATACTTACTTAAATGGCTTGTGTTCTATGAGTGTGTAACTACCAGTTAGTCAAACAAGATGCACTGTATTAGTGTTCTTTATATTAATGGAGAAATATCTAAATATTGACTGAGTGGTGTTAAATGGATATAATGTCCTTCTGATTTTCATCCTGATGCATTTACATTTTTCATTTCCAAGTAAAATGAAGTGAGGTTTACTGAAAGTAAATATTTTGTTTTAAACAGTAGAAAGTGTTGGATTATAAGGGCCATCCTCTTGGAACAGGCAAAGATCTTACTGAATTTACTGTAACCAAAGGTTGTCTTAGATTGCTTACATGAAAATATTCTTAGTAAATTTAGCCCTTCGGAAGACAACTGCTAATGCTTGGTGTGAGATGAGCAAATCTACCAATTTTTAAATAGCATTTCATTTTAAAGCTTGCCTTGAATTAGTAACTTATAAGGTATGCTAAGTATCTCATTAAAGTTTACCTTACCTAGTAATTGAAATTAAATGCATCCAAAGTACCTTTAAAGTAAACAGTTTAAGTATACCTTCCAGGAATGTTCAATATGCTGATCTTTTTAGATCAGGCACTGAGTACTCACCCTTCTATTACCCTTCTTTCTGTTTCTGTATACAACGCAATAGTAGTAGACCAGGATTCATTGAAGCTTAGTCCTAAATATGTTTGTGATCTCCAGTACAGTCAGACTCTGCAGCAAGCTACTTTTCTCTTAAGTACCCTTACTCTTAAGAATAGCCCCTCCCCTCCTGGGGGTGACATGCCAGTCAAGTGGTAGAGTAGAAGACAGGCCTATTGGATGAGGATAACTTCTATATGGCAGATCTGTCTCCCGCTCTCTGCAAACATGCGTGGAAGCCTTCTGATTTCCCTCCCTGCTTCCACAATGGCTTCACTGAGGGCAGGGAGATAAATCAGAAAAAATATTTTTCCTCTTTAAAAGAAACAAACCAACTTCAAACACTTTGTTTGGCATTGGCAAAGTAAATATTTACGTACAGTATCTTCCTGTTTTCCTTTGACTTAGTTTTGGATTTTATAACTTAAAAGTTTGCAACTGTTGTTTCTGCCATGTCCTTGCAGTCAATTGAATGCTCAGTTGAGGGTTGGGACTAGGTTGTGAATGAGGTTTTGTGGAGGATCGTGATTTTCAGCCTAGACTTTAAGAGTAACTTTTCTGAGTGGTGTCAGAATGTACTAGGTAATGCTTGCACCGTAACATTGCATTAATTCCCTCAGCCTCAGGCTGTTGTTGATCTAGTCTCCCAGAACAGAGGAGGATTCAAGCACCAACAGTTTCTGCAGAATTTAAGCTTTCCTCTAAGCCAGTTCTACACATGGAAGGCTTTGTTGGTAAAAGTATTCCAGTCCCTCACTTCCCCTGAGCAAAATTAGTTATAGGTCCAAAAGTGCAGTTTTGCCAGCGTAATTATGTGTATATTAAGGGTTTTTGCCAGTATTGTTGTGTGTCACTCGCAAATCAGATCTCTCACCACCATAGCTATTCTTGCAAAAGTTTGTAGTATAGATCTGGCCTCAGTTTTAAGCTCTTGCAGTTGTGACAGTAACCTTCCAAATGTCATCTGATTGTAAACTGATGAAGTATTGTTTTACCAAGTCTGTAGGCACAATTAAAGGGAGCTTGTAAACTTCAAATCTTGAAATTCACTACATTCCCAAATTTTCGCTTCCTGATAGAACTTCCTTTAAATAGTAAATAAAAATAAAACTTCAGAAGGGGGGTTCTGCTCTCCCACACAGCTGCCTTTTTTCCAGCAGGGATACACAGAGGAGAAATTGTCCATAAACAAGTACCGTCAGATGCACCAAGTTATTTAATCAAAAAATGTGTTCTCTAACTTTTTTACGTAAATTAAGCATTCCAAATAACTAGCAGGTTTAAAGACTTCTTGAGACTTTTCCCCCAAGATGACTATTCCTTTAACAAGAGTCCTCAGTTCTGCTGATACTCAAAACCTTGTGTACAGCACTGAAGCTCTCAGGTAGCATGTCATCTTCACATTACTGCTTGGGCAAGATCAGAGCAACAGCAGAGGCAAGCATTGTGGATATATTCGTATGGGGGAATGATCCAAGGGGAAAAGCTGGGGTTGGTGAAGTTAGAGTAGCAGAGACCGAACCTGCCACAGGCACACCTGCTGTTGAGGTGGGAGTAGAGACCAACTGATTTCCCTTCCAGCATCTTTAAGTTTATAAATCTCCACTAGTCAGAAGTGATTAATCTTTAAAAAAAGAAAAACCCACCTTCCAAAAAGGTCAGGAACAGTTCCTGGCAAAAATATAGCATATACACAGATTTCAGTGGGTGCTATATATGTTGAAATATTTTGATTAAGGCTTGCTTACACTTTATCTTATGGTATAATCATGAAAACGTATATCTTCTTACCTATTTGCCTGTATATGTTAGAAATCTTGGTTTGTAAATTTAAGTGCCTCAATGACTATGCTTTTCTTACCCTAGAGTTTTGAAGTTTGAGTATGTTCTGAATTATTTGGCTACTGGTTGACAGTCATAAACTCAGCCTTTTAAAGGTAGACCCGTCACCTTGTTAGCTCTGTCTTGTCTCCCCCTCACACCCATTTTCCAGTAATTTGCTCCGTATTTTCTGCCCTTTTTTCCATTTCTGTATAGCTTTGAGTCTCCAATCCTTATGTTTTCTGGGATGTTTCCGAGATCTCTTCTTTGTAAAGGTTTCATGACATTGTAACCCTTCTTCTGAGAGCTGGAAAGACATGGCTTCCTCTCTGTCCTGTAAATGCTGCTTCTGCAGTCTGAAAGTTTGTGGGAGGGAGTGCTCAGTGGTTTGAGCATTGGCTGGCTAAACCCAGGGTTGTGAGTTCAAACCTCGAGGGGGCCATTTAGGGAACTGGGGTAAAAATCTGTCTGGGGATTGGTCCTGCTTTGAGCAGGGGGTTGGACTAGATGACCTCCTGAGGTCCCTTCCAACTCCTAATATTCTGTGATTCTATGATATGTTCAGCCGTGACTGGCTGCAGTGGTTCTCATCCATGTGAATTGGCTGGCCCCCCAAATCTTTGTCGTTATAGCTTTCTCATTTCAGTTCATATTGAAAGTAAGCTCCTGAAGTGTAAATTCAGAGTATAGTCTTGATTTGTGGTCAAGGTCTCTGAGCATGCCTCATGTTATCCACTGAACCACTACTGTGAGAGTGCATTACTTGGGAATTAGTGACTATGTATGAAGAGGTGATGGTCCAAGTTTCTACAGAGGATTGGTAACTGATTACTAGGGCCCTACCAAATTCACAACCATGAAAAACATGTCGTGGCCTGTGAAATCTGCTCTTTTGTGTGCTTTTACCTTGTACTATACAGATTTCATGGGAGAGACCAGCGTTTCTCAAATTGGGGGATCCTCACCCAAAAGGTAGTTGCAGCAGAGTTGCAAGGTTATTTTAGGGGCGGCATAGTATTGCTACCCTTACTTCGGCACTGCTTTCAGAGGTGGGTGGCTGGAGAGCGGGGCTGTTGGCCAGCTGCCCAGTTCTGAAGGCAGTGCCCTGCCATTAGCACAGAATAAGGGTAGCAATACCATGCCACCCTTACTTCTGCACTGCCTGATAGTGGTGGCTGCTGACTGAGGACTCAGTTGTGCCGGCAGCAGCAGTGAAGTAAGGGTGGCAATACCACACCATGCCATCCTTACTTCTGTGCTGCTGCTGGTGGTGGTACTTCCTTCAAAGCTGGACTTCTGGCCAGCAGCCACTGCTCTCCACCACAATAACGTTATGACCACCCCACAACTCCTTTTTGGCTCAGGACCCCTCCAATTACAACACTGAAATTTCAGTTTTAAATAGCTGAAATAATGAAATTTATTATTATTTTAAAATCTTATGACTGTGAAATTGACCAAAATGGACTGTGCATTTGGTAGGGCCATACTGATTACATAGGAAATGCTCTGCACTGAGGAAACTATTGATACTGTCATTCTTCCTAAAGGTATTTTGAAGGGGTTTTTTTAGGGAGTTTGATTCTTTCTTGTTCATTGGTCAGACATTGTCAGTTTGGCTTTATTCAGCATATCCAGAGAATTTGTGTTGTGTGCATTAGAGAGTTGGTTTGATACTGCATTTTTCTCTAGTAATTTGCCTAGGCAATGCTCTTCTGAAGAGACTCCACTTTTCCAGAGGCCATATTGCTAACATTGTTCATTGTCAAGGCTATGTTTGTCATGGTGGTCATAGAAGTCAGGGAAGCTGTGATTTCCAGAAACCTCCATGACTCTCTGCTTCAGCCTCAGGGGTTATTGGACTCGAGTTGGCGGCCAGCGGGGCCCTGGCAGGGTTCTAGCAACAGGCGACAGCAGTGACAGGCAACAGGGGGCCCCTTGCAATGTTCCGGTGACAGATTCCTGAGGAGGCCTGCCTTGGGGTTCCAGCAACAGGGAATAGCCTCATGCGCATGCAAGGCGGGATGGCTGGGGGTGTTCAGTTTGCTCTTTGGGAAATATGGTCACCCTGCAGCTCCCAGCTTCCATGGGTGGAGGAGGGACCCCCTGCAGTTTCCAGCTGCTGTGCCCAGAGGGGGAACCCCACAGCTCCCAGCCACCATGGTGGTGGGAGAAACCATGAAGCTACAGCAGCAAAAGTTACAGACAGGTCACAGTTTCCGTGAATTTTTGTTTATTGTCCGTGACATGTCTGTGGCTTTTTTACTAAAAATAACCATGACAAAATCTTAACCTTATTTATTGTACCTGTAAAATATATTCCTGCAGTCTCTCTCATTGGCAGTGAAGGCTTTTCTGCCTTATTAGTCTTATGAAATTGTTCCATTCTTACATTACTGCATCACAGGCTACTATATACATTACTGGCTACCTACATATATCCACCGTACATCAGGGTAGTTATATACAGAAGTCCATGCCATAGCTAGCATAAGGTCTTTAAACTCTATGGTGCTAATTCCACTTAACTTTAACCTCTGGGTTTATAAAGGCTTCATTTCCCCTGAAGATGCTAAAGCTCCCATTGACTTCAGTTGGTAGTGTGGGTACTCAGCATGAGTGGGTGTTTCTAAAAAAAAAAAAACAAAAAACACACACACACAACAAAACCCTGTTTATCTGAAACTTCAACATGCAAGTTGCCACTTCTAAAACCCAGTGTTGTGTAACTGGGATAACTTTTACAAATACAAAATTTCCTGGACTTTGGCTGGTGCGAATAATGTGCCCTCTGTTTTTTAGATAAATCATGTGAACTGTTCCAGTTGTATTCCTACCAGATACCACCTGTGAATCACCACAGTTAAGATCAGTTCAGGTGCTCAAGCTGATTGTGATGGTACTTCTCTCCCAGTTTGGATGATAGAGCTAGCCTCGCTTTTGAGGCACAGTGTAAAGTCTCTCTGCTTCCTCATACTCCTGAAGAGAAGGGACTCGATGGGGCACTTGATGGTTCTGGGCATGAGTGTTAAGACACAACATGGACATCCAGCACTGCCACTAAATGCCTATTTTAAAAAGAAAATTAATAATCTTTACAAATAAGTTTTGGGTTGTTTTTCTTAAGAGTTTTTACACCAAGGGAAAGGACCCATAGCCCACAAGAAGTCTGTTAGGAAATTTATTGTTGCTGTTGATTTTAAGTGGAAGATTTTTAGATACTACAGGGATGCGCAGCAGTATAAAATCCTAGAATAGATGGCTATTAGCACTTGAGCTGGAAGTTGGTTGATTTTGCTGGGTAGATTGACATGAGCTCTTGCTTATTCAAATAACATTAGTGACTGGGCTGGGTTGTACCAGCAGCATCAAGTTCATGTCATTAGTGGATTTTTCCCAAGGCTTCCCATGTTTAACCTGTTTTAAATGGAGCATTTCATACAGTGTATTTCTATATCAATAATTCAGTAACTTTTTATTACATCTGACGAAGTGGGTATTCACCCACGAAAGCTCATGCTCCAAAACATCTGTTAGTCTATAAGGTGCCACAGGATTCTTTGCTGCTTTTTTATTACAAAATTAACATGTAATGCATAGCATAATTATCCTTTCCAACACTTGAAAATCATTTTAATAACCAACTTAAACTATTCGAGTCGTTAAGATGGATCTCAAGTGAAATACACTTTTAAATGAGTGTACACAGTTAAAATCTTTTAAATTCAAACATCTAACTTTAAATTAATTTTAAAATGGCAGGATGGGGGGAGATGTGTAGTATTCATCTGATATCCTGTATAGCCAAAGGGAATCCTCACAGTGGCAAAAATAAGGTAGATCTGGGTATTTTCACTTCTCATCAAACATAATATTTAAACACTGAGAGAAATACAAAAGCCCAGATTCTAGGGAATCCAAAAGTAAAACACTCCTTTGAAAGTGGGAACTTAAAAACTCAAGTTGCTACTCTTTTATAAAAGAGTAAATACCATGTTAACTTCACTCTTCAATAGACATACACCTCTGCCCCAACATAATGCTGTCCTGGGGAGCCAAAAAATCTTACCGTGTTATATCGAACTTGCTTTCATCCGCTGGAGTGTGCACCCTCCCCCTCTCCCCCCCCGGAGCAGTGCTTTACTGCTTTATATCTGAATTTGTTATATCGGGTCACATTATATTGGGGTAGAGGTGTACAATGCATTTTGTCAAGTAGACAGTCCTTTCTTACAACTTTTTAATGTTTAAAGTAGAGCTGTCAGTTAATTGCAGTTAACTCACTCAGTTAAAAAAATAAATTGCAATTAATCGCACTTATAACAGTAGAATACCAATTGAAATTTATTAAATATTTTTGGATGTTTTTCTACATTTTCAATATTGATTTCAATTAGAACACACAATAAAAGTGCACAGTGCTCACTTTATATTACTATTTCTGATTCCAAATATGTACTATAAAAATGATCAAAGAAATTTCACCTCATACAAGTACTGAAGTGCAGTCTCTTTATCCTGAAAGTGTAACTTACAAATGTAGAATTTTTTTTTGGTTACATAACTGCACTCAAAAACAAAACTGTGTAAAACTTTAGAGCCTACAAGTCCACTCAGTCCCTACTTCTTATTCTGCCAATTGCTAAGAGAGACAGGTTTGTTTACATTGACAGGAGATACTGCTGCCTGCTGCTTATTTACAATATCACCTGAAAGTGAGAACAGGTGTTCGCATGGCACTTTTGTAGCTGGCGTTGCAAGGTATTTATGTGCCAGATATGCTAAATAGTTGTATGCCCCTTCACGCGTCGGCCACCATTCCAGAGGACATGCTTCTGTGCTGATAGTCATTTTTTTTTTTAAAAAAAAAGTCATTTAAATTAGTGAGTGTACTTGTTGCGGGGGAGAACTGTATGTCTCCTACTCTGTTTTACCTGCATTTTGCATATATTTAATGTTATAGCAGTCTCAGATGATGACCCAGCGCATGTTCGTTTTAAGAACACTTTCACAGCGGATTTGACAAAATGCAAAGAAGGTATCGATGTGAGATTTCTAAAAATAGCTACAGCACTTGACCCTAGGTTTAAGAATCTGAAGTGCCGTCCAAAATCTGGGAGGGACGAGGTGTGGAGCATGCTTTTAGAAGTCTTAAAAAAGCAACACTGATGCGGAAACTACAGAACCCAAACCACCAAAAAAGAGAATCAACCTGCTGGTGGCATCTGACTCAAATGATGAAAATGAACATGCCTCAGTCTGCACTGCTTTAGATTATTATCAAGCAGAACCCATCATCAGCATGGAAACACGTTCTCTGGAATAATGGTTAAAGCATGAAGGGACATATGAATCTTTAGCGCATCTGGCACGTAAATATCTTGCAACACCCAGCTGCAACAGTTCCATGCAAATGTGTGTTCTCACTTTCAGATGACCTAGTAAACAAGAAGCGGGCAGCATTATCTCCTGCAAATTGTAAGCAGTCTTGTTTGTCTGAGTGATTGGCTAACCAAGAAGTAGGACTGAGTGGACTCTAAATTTTACATTGTTCTATTTTTAAATGCAGTTTTTTGTGCATCATTCTACATTTATAAATTCAACTTTCATGATAGAGATTATACTACAGTACTTGTATGAGGTGAATTGAAAAATGCAATGTTTTTGTTTTTTACACTGCAAATATTTTTAATCAAATATAAAGTGAGCACTGTACACTTTGTATTCTATGTTGTAATTGACATTAATATATTTGAAAATGTAGTAAACATCCACAAATATTTAAAATAAATGGTATTGTTTAACTGTGACTAATCTTGATTAATCATGCAGTTAAACAAATTAATCACAATTAATTTAACTGCTTGACAACCCTAGTTTTAAAGATATTACAGTAGGTTGGAGTACTTTAACATCTTTAAGAGCTAAAAATGCTAGTCATGCTAATAGCCTGTCTTAATCTAAACAGTATTGCAGTGCTTATTTTATGGAAGTAGACATAAAATGTTTGATTTGTACTGTAAGTTTTCCAGTTATTTAGCCTTTTCATGGACATAATGATATAAGGGAAGGTTTTGGTAAGTTTGCATTGCTATAATTTGCTCATTTATTGAGTCCTGTAAACATGTCGTCTTTTTCTTTCCTTGCTTCACGCAGCAAAAAGTTCCCCAAATAGTTTGTTGGGAAGTCATATATCTATGGCATGTTGAGGAATAAAACACTAAGCCTTTTCTTTTGTCATAGAAAACTTGAAGAAATTATCCCATAAGTGTGTCCTCCTAAATCAGTGCTACTCAGACTGAGGGTTGCGAGCTGCAAGTGGCTCTTTAATGTGTCTCCTGAGGCTCTTTGCAGCACATAATCAAATCCCACAGTGTTTTAATATTAACCAATAAGGATGCTTTTATTAACCCGTTATAGTTGATAAAATAATTATACTTGGTCAGTCATTTTGCAGTGAAAATAATATATATATAAAAATGGAAAATAGAGAGTTCACGCTACTGGGGCTGTTTTAGGTAATGTTGGTTGCTAATTGACTCCTGAACCACCGAAGTCTGAATATCAGTGTTTTAAAGCATCTCTGGAGTGTAGAGCTCTTCTGAGTGTCTGTCACCAGTAATGTGGTGGTGCAACACTCAGTTGCCGAACCAATCCCTTCATATTTGTCTTGAAAGGACAATCCTGGGAAAAGCTTCTAGTACTCTGCGGTAGAGAGCAAAGGCTGTTGGAATACTATGTGAATGGATGGAGAGGAGTGGGTCTGCTGGAGATTAATTCAGAATTTTTTTTTGGTTAGGGGAGGCAGGGGGATGTGTTGTAGTCACTGATGTTATGCATGTAACATCTGCAGGCTGAAGCCACTCTGTGTCCACTGCAGTTGCATAAGGATTAGATAAATATGTCAAAAGTCTATGCATTCCTAAGGCCATGACTAACATAGCAAGACCTGGAAGTGAGTAGCCTTGATGTTCCGATCTGTATGTGCAGCTTTGATTTAAAGAGGTCGTCTGGCATATAGTGATGTGACATAACTCATGCTATAGATGTGCTGGTATATATATTTTTTAAGTGACTTTCTCCACATGTGTAACATAGAGGAGTTTGGATATATATTGTGTGCAGAGGAACATTCTAGGCAGGGGTGAGCAACCTTTTTTGGCCTGAGGGCCACATCTGGGTGGGGAAATTGCATGCAGGGCCATGAATGTAGGGCAGGGGGTTGGGGTGTTGGAGGGAGTGCGGGGTGTGAGAGGGGGTCCAGTGTGCAGGAAGTGGCTCAGGGCAGGGGGTTGGGGCACAGGAGGTGGTGTGGAGTGCAGCGGGGGCTCAGGGTAGGGGGTTGGGGTGTAGGGTACAGGAGGGGTTCAGAGGGCTCCGTGAGCTACTCTCCCCTGAAGCTCCCATTGACTGCAGTTCCCTGTTCCTGGCCAGTGGGAGCTGCTGCAGAGTGCTTGGAGGCGAGGGCAGCACACAGAGTCCTCTGCTCCTCGTTCTCCAGGGGCCACAGGGATTTGATGCCAGCCACTTCCAGCAGTGACACAGGGCCAGCAATCCAAAGCCCTGTTGGGCTGGATCCGGCCTGCGGGCTGTAGCTTGCCCGCCCCTGTTCTAGGGATTTCTAGAATGAATACCACCTTGTGGAAGTACATTTTAGTTGAGGCAGTAAAGAGAACTGGGTCTTTTAGGAAATGTCTTTGCAGGTCTGGCTGGATCTTGTTTTCTCTTGTGATTTTTGGAGCCAAAATAAAGCAAAATTATTTTAAAATTATTCTTCACTTGAATGGGTACAAATAACATTTGTCTAATAGCTTTTAGAAAGATTCCATTTACAATTTCACTTGGTTAATTTAAGTTGACACAAATAATAAAATGCTCCCTTTTTGAGGAGGTAAGATGTTTGGCCTTTTCACCCCTTATTTCCCAACTCTTTGCATTGAGAGAGTGATTTGATTCCAAACTATCTAGTGTACCACCTCATATTGACAATTTAAAATGGAACTCAAACTTAGATGAGCCTACTCACATTACGTTGCATGGCCAGTGTGATTGGGAAAACAATAGATTTACAACTTGTTTGGGCACACATTTTGGGAAAAAACACATGGCCTCATCAGTATATAATTTTATAAATTTAGTATTGGTCTTGGTCTGAGCACGTAACTTTACGGTCATGTTTCAATACTACTTACTTCCCTTCTATGTGAGTAGAGTAATTTGTCCCCAACCTGGTAGAGTTTTTGTCTAGGCACTTAAGTAGTGGCAAACCAGACATATTTGTGCCTGTCCAGCCCAGACTGGCGCATACGGCTCAGTGGGTAATCTGCACTCACTTTGTGCATTTATTTTGAATAGTAACTATGGAATAATGACAACTTAATCAACATTTGATCCCCCTGTGAGGCTGAGTGAGTGCAATTGAGAACAGAATGTGGTTAATAAGATCTTTAGTAGTGGTGATGTGAAGTTGGAAGTATCCTCATTGTCTTTTCAGCCCCCACGTTGAGTTTTTTGTAGGGCTGGCAGCTTAATAAGTCTTATTTGTAAACTAAATAAATGACAGACACAAATATGGAACTCAAAATGTCACTTTTACATAGATTTTTTTCAGGGTGTATTTGCACTTGTGGCAAATTTGACCAGGACCACTTTCTGAAATGTAGAGTAATGATCAGATGTATAAAGGGGTATTGCTGATAGTATCCTACCAAAGTTCCCTAATTTGAAAAATGAGCTCTTATGGGGGAAAAAAATCCTGTATGTCAAATTTTAGAACAGATAGATATTAACAAATTATTAATCTTGTCTTTACAGGAAAATGTTCATTGGAGGCCTTAGCTGGGACACAACAAAGAAAGATCTGAAGGACTACTTTTCCAAATTTGGTGAAGTCGTAGACTGCACTCTGAAGTTAGATCCTATCACAGGGCGATCAAGGGGTTTTGGCTTTGTACTTTTTAAAGAGTCTGAGAGTGTAGATAAGGTAGTGTTATTCTCTAATCTAATTAATTCATTTAACCTTTAAATGAACAGTAAAGAAACTCAGTAATAAGACTTGTGTGTGCATCTTGTCTACATGATCTATTAGAAAGATACAGCTTTGCCAAGCAATATTTTTCCAGAGACTGCTTTTTGAAATGATTTTACTTCAGCCATCTAGCTGACCTGTCCAACTCATTGGCAATGAACAGCATTTCTTGAAGCATGGTCTCATGTCCGTCATGGCAAGGAAATCTCTCTCAGCATATCAGGCCTTAGTCCTTGTGTACGCTACAGTGGTAGGTTGATGTAATCTGCTTTACATCGACCTAGCTATGGAAGTGTCTTCACTTACATTTGGTGCCCACAGACCTAAGTGCCTCTCTATGCCGATTTAGTAACACCACCTCCCCGAGCAGTGTAGAGTCACAGTTGATGTAATTAAGTTGAAGCAGTGTCAGTGTAGACACTGCATTGCTTACCTCAACTGTTCCTGGCTTTCAGGAACCATCTCACACTTACAATAGAATTGTTACAACGCTCCTTGTGAAGGGACATACTGCTGACACAAGGAGCCGTGTGTGTGCGCGCAAATGATTTAATAACTGCAGTCGCTGTATGCCAATGTAAGTTAGGTTGACATAATTCTGTAGTGTAGACAAGACCTCAGACATTACAGTATTAAATGCTGTCGAAAAAACCTTAGATATCAATACGGCCCTTCATTTCTGGTTTTTACCAAAAAAATTCCTGGATTTTACTAAAACTGTTTGGTTTATACACATCTACCTCGATATAACACTGTTCTTGGGAGCCAAAAAATCTTACCGCGTTATAGGTGAAACCGCATTATATTGAACTTGCTTTGATCCACTGGAGCGCGCAGCCCCACCCCCCAGGAGCGCTGCTTTACCACGTTATATCCGAATTTGTGTTATATTGGGGTAGAGGTATACTAATTTTCACCTGAATATTGGATCATTCAAGTACCTGAAAATATGACTAAGAAAATCAATACATTGTTAGGTAGATGTTTGTTAATAAATTCAAAAGACAAGGTGAGTGAGCTAACATCTTTTATTTGGCCAGTTTCTGTTGCTGAAAGACCAGATTTTGAGCTTCTCTGTCTATTGGCACTTCTCTCTTAATATCCTGGGACTAACGTGGCTACAGCAACACCGCGAATGATGATAAATTAGTCTTAAATCTAAATGTGAGGCTCTGTTAAAGCAATGTAATTTAATGTTGTGAAAAATATACGCACATGCGTATGTACTATTAATGCACTGTTCCTGAAATAAACCACAGTTTATACTGTTTTTGCACTCTTTCAGTACTCTTACTTTTCTCTATTTGTTGCCTTCCTGGTCCCACAATGTTTACCCTCAAATTTACCCAGAAAATGAGTCAACGTTTTGCACCAATTTTCACCCATTTTTAATTTTTTGTAATAAAACTGATCGAATTCTGGGAAATTTTTAACAATATAAAAAACAAAGGGCCTTGGATATCCAGTACCGTGGAACTGTGTGCTCAGCAAGAATATTGGAGCTTACATGGTCTAAACAGATCCACATGGTAGTTTGCAAACTTTAAAGGTAGAAGAAAGTGGTTTGATCTTTTTCAAACTTCCTTTTAGGGTGTCTTCTTTGAATACTGTGTCCTTAACTTTCTTTTAAGGCACTCAGCTCCGAAGTGATAAGTGCTTAGATTATGAGTTTGGGGAGGAAACACATAGTGTATATCGGCCAATATTGCAGACCTGTTACTTGGTTATGCACTTGTAAAAGTGCTCAGTTTATGCTCGTCTTTAGTTAATGCTATATCTTTAGCATTACACTTCACCAAAAACTGCAGTAAAGTATTTAGTTAGTTTGAAAAGTCAAAATGTTGTTAACTTCAAATTTTGTAGGTCATGGACCAAAAAGAACATAAACTGAATGGAAAAGTGATTGATCCAAAAAGAGCTAAAGCCATGAAAACAAAAGAACCTGTTAAAAAGATTTTTGTTGGTGGACTATCTCCAGATACGCCTGAGGAGAAAATAAGGGAGTATTTTGGAGGTTTTGGTGAGGTATGTGACAAAAGCTGTTTAATCCATTTCCATTTTGAGTAGCTTCTGACATTGAAACATTCTAATTTTTACAGTGGTACTGCTTTAAAGCATGTTTTTAAAATGTTGAGGCTTAACATCATTTGCCTGGCCAGTGTATACTCTAGACCTAACTGTAGAGTGTTTGAATTTTTTAGACTAAGTGGGAATCTAATCTTGGTTTCTAAAGCAGTTCAGATTTGCCTTGAAAATGCTGTTCACCCAGTGAGCTAAGACCTTTTTTTTGAAAGGGGAGTAAAATACTTCTGCTTTATTTTCTAACTTTATCGTCATGGTAAATGTAGGCAAAAGTATCTTTTGTGCTTGTGCCGGTGAACCTCCATAAATTCTATAAAGCTGGTTTAAATGGCTGCCTATTCCCCACTGACCTGGCAAATCCTGCTAACGTGAACCTTTCAGCCCACGTCAACACAACAGTCAAGAAACCTGGTCACCAACTAGTTGTGCTCTACCCTGATTACAAATGTAGTTTCACTTTGTAATGTACTGTGGACCTTAACTGGTCTGTGTTAAGTTGGAACCTACTCTGTAGCTTGGGTAAGGAGATATGTTGGACATTTCCTTACTTACACTGATATATTTGCAGTCAAGTTCTTAAACTCAGGATCTAAAATTGTTCTTATAACATGGTTTTAGTGCCAGGACTGGTAATATAGGTGCCATGAAACTGGAACTACATCTCCTGGAAATTAGAAATACTTGATTGAAAAATATGGTGAAGCAAATCATGCTGATTGCAATTATTAAAGGCTCTTTAAACATGTAACTTAAATTTGAATGCGAACATGAAATATATAGGTATATATTACTTTCAGTTTCCATATATGGTGAGAGCAAAATGCCTGTGCATGGAAACTTGATACCTGCATATCGGTTAAATATATTCAGTTAACTAATATGAGCTATGCAGATGTAACTTTATGTGATTATCTGATTTTAAACAAAGTATGGAGGGTTATTTGGTAAGACTGATATTGAAATATGCTAACTTGTTTTCACCAGGTGGAATCTATAGAGCTTCCTATGGACAACAAAACCAACAAAAGGCGTGGATTCTGCTTTATTACTTTCAAGGATGAGGAACCAGTGAAGAAAATAATGGAAAAAAAATACCACAACGTCGGTCTTAGTAAAGTATGTTGAAGTCTTACTAGAGGAATTTTAAATTGCTTGTTGTAACAGAGCAAATAATTTCCTGTGTGTGACGTACATTAAGAGCTGCCTCCATTTTATTTGTGATAGTATCCTGGACATGTATGGTCTAGCTATACAAGTATTTAGCTCATCAGTGTTTGTATTATATAAGCACCAAGTGTGCCTAGATTTTTTGATGACATGACCACTGTTCATATCTTCCTCTGGAACAGAGACTCTGGGCCCTGTGCCAGTCTTGCTTCCAACAAGTTTGTGGCCTTAGACACTTTATCATCCTTTTCATTCAGCACACTCACTTATCCCCGAAGCCCTGACTTCCCACTGGTAGGGCTCAGTGCCCAACCTCTCCTCTCCCTCCCCTTTCCCTCTTCTCCCCCTTCAGGGTGAGACTTAGCCCTCATCTCCTTCAGGGCCCACCAGAGCCTCCTTTAAGAACCTTGGAATCTCTCTCCTTTCCACAGCCTTCTCTGCCCTCTTCTACCACATATACTTTATCTATAATTTTGGAATGGATTGTTTCTTTGACTCAGTATCATACTTGCATCCTAGTTTAACTGTTCAACCACTTGGAAATGCTTTCTTGTTAGTAAAATACTTAAGTGGAGTATAAGCCAGTGAAAATTGTCTTCAACTGGTACTAAAGCAAGATGGAAACATGCTTACTAGCAGATCCTGGACTATATAGTTCAGAAATTGCATCACTTGTGTAAGTATCGCCAATAGCAAAAATAATGTAAAAATGAAAGCTTAAGTTTTCCGTGATTGTTTATATACTGACGGCTGAGTTGAGCTTTCAAAACATAACTGAGTAAAACTACTGATGTTTTCATAATTCAAATCTGGTCCAAACTTTGTAAGGCTATACAGTCAGTAAACCAGAGGAAAAACTGAAAGACAAAAATAAAATTTAATCTAAACAATTCCTGTAAGAAGTAGTGTCTATGGCAGAAGTGATGAAACACTGAATTTTCACATGTTATGAACTAGAGTAGGTAACTGTTTAGCTTGAAGTTATTTGTTGTTTTTCATAAGTCTCCAGTGTGACTATTTTTGTATTCTACGTTCATCTCTTAACTAAAGTACTGACTTACAATCATTTGGCTATAAATTACTTTAAAGACTGCTTTTTTCCCAATTAGGTTTGATTTTAACTTTTGGTCTTCTAGTGTGAAATAAAAGTAGCCATGTCAAAGGAACAGTATCAGCAACAACAGCAATGGGGAAGTAGAGGAGGATTTGTTGGGAGAGCCCGTGGAAGAGGTGGTGGTAAGTTTGTACTTAACTTTTTACTAATTTTAGAAATGTGTCTATATTCTTTCAGTATTCTGATTTTTTGGCAATGTACTACTATCCTTCAGGCCCCAGTCAAAACTGGAACCAGGGATATAGCAACTACTGGAATCAGGGATATGGCAACTATGGCTACAACAGTCCAGGGTACGGTGGCTATGGAGGATATGATTACACCGGTTACAACAACTACTATGGATATGGTGACTATAGCAGTAAGTACTGAGCTTTGTATATAAAGTGTTTTTTGTTTTAAACTTGTACAGGGAGAAGGGATCTCAGATGACTTAAAGTGCCCTACGTGGGTATTCTAAATCATGTTTAGTGTTTAAGCTCTTGGAAGCTGGAATCAAAAATATATCCATACTTGTGCTCACTCCCCTGATCTCATAGAAACCTGTTTTTTGGCTTGATCTTGAGTTTCTGACATTTAGTACTCATGGCAGCAGTTGACCATACGTGTTGCTGGTATGCACATGGGATATGCAGGTTTTTTCAGTGATTATCTATTTTGACAGCTTCTGTACATTCCCTCTTCTGTTATATGCCACCTCTGGTGTTGAACTGTGAAACACCTTGGAAAGCTGTGCCCACTGGAAGATTCACAAGAGAGCTCGCCCTATTTTATAGGGAGAGCAACCTCCCAATTGCCTTCGATTATCTGTCACAACGGAGAGCAAATGGAACTTGCTTTTGTGTCTTCACACTAAATCTTCACATAGTCTACCCTCAATCTTTCTTTACTAGCTTTTAGTGTGGTTTAGGTTAGTTCAGTGTAGATGACCCGTTCCTTATCCTTTGTTGTGACTGTGTTGGGCCCTAATCCCTGCAGGGCTTTAAGATTTTTACCCACTTTTGGTGCCTCCTGTGCCTGGGTGAAGCCCATTTGGTAAAGCCAGTATGGTCTGTTGCACATTCATTTCATGCACCAGATGTGGGAGACGTGAGGTTCTAAGCTCATCTGGCTTCTCACTGCCCTACAGCCTGTTATCTTGATGGTCCCATGAAGGCTACCAAGACCAGCCTCTGTGCTGAGATCCTCTGACATTAGAGCCAAGATGTTGGACCCAAGATGCACTGTGTCACTCCAGCCTTAATGACACGTTCTACCATAGATTCAAGGTTATAATTTCCTCTGTGCTCTACTGGGAGCAGATCCCTCATTTGGCATTGAATGCATCCAAAGTGGCACTGAAGACAAGATCAGTGCCTTCTACCAAGACCTCAATAGCCTTGTCACTAACTCAGTACCTGTTCCATGCTTGGCGCCATTGCCAAGATAGTTTCTCTTTTTTGTACTCTGACCCATCAGTCGCTTGAAGATTGTTGAGCGCCACTGTCACCTCTTCTGCACACTCCTCTGGAGCTAGATGCTCCAGCATCAATTAACTTGGATTCCTTGCAGTTCAAGTCCCCATAACTACTGCCATCTTAGTTGGGGTGGGGTCCACTTGTTGACACTACTAGCCAGCTTAATGCTTGCTTTCCTGCAAAAGAACAAGTTGGTATAAACTGGCCATCAATAAGTTTAGGCTTGTAATTAGACAAAGGTTTCTAACCACCAGAAGAGTGAAGTTGAGAGTTTTTTAGCCTGCTTTTTTGACATCCTTTGTCCTTATTCTGCTGTGCTCACTTCTTCCATTTCTTAGAATTGTGAAATCTTGTCATTTCATCATCACTTTCACCCAAGCTACCTTCCACCTTCAGATCTGCAACCAATTCCTCCTTGTAGGTCACAATCCAAGTCTAAAATGGCTGTTTCCCTGGTTACTGCCTTTACTTTCTGAAACAAAGTTTTCCCCAATAAATTGCAAAAACTTACCGCAAACCACAAAATTTCCAGTATTTATTTTTTCAATAAACGTCTGAGTAGTTAGTCCCCCATTACTAGCAGGTATGTTGTTTTGGATATTTCTGTTCTTGAAATGCCTAATCCACCTCCCCTTCCTAATTTGATCCCTATTTCCTTTCCCCACCCACTTTATTTTTACCCAGAGACTTCCAGCTGATCTCCCTCTAACCTCCTGCACCTCACAACAAGTGTATGTGTTCTGATGTGTAATGCAATACCTCCTCCCTTTTCCCCTGCCTGTTCTTCTTGAACAAGCTATACCCCTCAATAGCAGTATTCCAGTCATGAGATTTATCCCCCAAGTCTCTGATGCCAGTTGAGTAATTTAGCTTATGTACTAATACCTGTACTTGCATTTGTGTATAGATATCTATACAATGAGCAGATTCTTCCACTGATTTCCCTCTTGTTGTTCCTATGATCCTGTTGTAATTTTCTGTGTCTTCTCCCCACTTTTCCTCCCCATCATCTAACCCTCTGTCAAGGTTGTCTGTCTTAGCCTTACCTGTGGGCTTTTGTCATCTGCCTCTTCTGTATTAAGGACAAACCCTACAGTCTCCAGGTTCCTTAAGACTTAAATGCATTCACCCCTTCTTCCCTCTCCCCATTAGGGAGTCTCTGCCCTCATGGAACTTAAATGTTTTCCTAATGAAGTTAATGGGTCCTCCTTATGGGCCTTTTGCTCAAGCCCAGTGGTTCTCAAACTTTTGTACTGGTGATCCCCTTCACATAGCAAGCCTCTGACACCCCCTCCCAACCGCCCCAGTATAAATTAAAAACACTTCATTATATATTTGACACCATTATAAATGCTGGAGGCAATGTGGGGTTTGGAGTGGAGGCTGACAGCTTGCGAACCCCCCCCCCCCAAAGTAATAGCCTCATGACACCCTGAGGGGTCCCGACCCCTAGTTTGAGAACCGCTTATTCAAGCCTCTCTCAAGCATCTATCCATCTAAACTACTTTCTTGATAGCAAATATGTCTGCTCAGTGTTTTGGTGGCTGCACCACCTTGTACTGTGGTCAGCTAGGCCCCATCCCAGCTTCACGCCTTGGGTCTCTGATTTCCATCTCTCTCAATGCATATCCCTCCTGTCAGTCGTGTTGAGACATCATTTCCATCCAGGGGAGGCATGGCCTAGATGCAGAAAGGGTGCTCTGTTTTTATCTGGAAAACTCCAAGCTCTTAACCTATTTGATTTTTTTTTTTCCCTGACATAGGGGGAGATGCCAGGGAGAACCCATCACCAGCCAGACTTTCACACTGGATTAGGAACTGTAGAAAACATTGCTGCATCTTAGCTAGGAAGTTAATGTTTCCTGATTTAAAAACCCATGCCATGATTGCCACTGTAATATCAGTGCTAGCCCTTAGAGATGCTCCCCTAGTGAAGATTTGCAAAGTGGAGTTTGGTGCACGCTTCCACTAGGTTCTGCTCCTAAGGCCTGGGCTACACTAGCAGGAGGGTTTGAACTAAGATACGCAACTTCAGCTATGCTATTTGCGTAGCTGAAGTTGAAGTACCTTAGTTCGACTTATCTGGCTGTCCTCATGGTGGCAAGCCGACTGCTGCAGCGTCCCCGTCGACTGCACTTATTCCTCCTGCTGAGGTGGAGTACGGGCATCTATTAGCGGATCGATTTATCGCGTCCAGATGAGATGCGATAAATCGATCCCTGATACGTTGAACGCTACTTGCTGATCCGGCAGATAGTATAGGCCTACCCTTAGAGTTAGCATTATGCTGTGATGCCCAGTTTGGGATAGCAGTGCTACAGAACATTTAGCTTAGAACTCCTTGACCACTGTTCACCTGGCACAGTACTTCTTTCTAATCCCACAACTGGGGAATGTGCACAGGTCCTACAAGAAAAGAGAGAGAGGATACTTACTAGTAACTGTTCTTTGAGAGTTCTCTGTGTGTTCACACTACCTGCTGCCTTTCCCTCTGCCTCAGAATTCTGTGTAACTTCAGAACTGTGTCCTTTAAGAGAAGAAACTGAGGTGGTGCACTCCTCTAGAGTTAGGATGACAACTGTCACTGACCTGAGATCTCTTGTGTTATCCCATCAGTATACACTGCTTTTCAAGGCAGTTCCACAACTCAATGTCATAAGTGCCATATCCCACAAGTGTGAATGCATAGTGGTGATTCTTGAAGAATAGCAGTTACTGGTAAGTAACTTCTCTGTCCTATCAAAGATCTTAAAGAATGATTTTGGGTGGGTGTTCATTGATCCCTTTATTCCACGAAGGTTGCATTCTAGCATTGTGCTGCTTAATGTTCAGCACGCACAACTGCTAGATGAGTGACTATGTGGATGACCCGCCTTTGGCTTGTATCAAATCTTAAGTCTTTGGGAGTGAGCTACTTTCCCATTTCTGGCTGTGATAGGAAATGGGAGAAGAAGCTGTGTCTGAAGCTCAGAGCAAAAAAGAAAACTTCTGATCTTGGCAAAGGGAAGCAATTTAAATAGAAGGTTGACTGCTTCATTTGTGTGTTGCTCCCTACTGAAAATGCGTGTAGTATTGCACTATAAGGTGGATAGAGCTGGCTACATTGTCGGGCTCAACAGGTAGTGATCAATGGCTCCATGTCTAGCTGGCAGTCGGTATCAAGTGGAGTGCCCCAAGGGTCGGTCCTGGGGCTGGTTTTGTTCAACATCTTCATTAATCATCTGGAGGATGGCATGAATTGCACTCTCAGCAAGTTTGCAGATGACACTAAACTGGAGGGTAGGCATAGGGTCCAGAGGGACCTAGACAAATTAGAGGATTGGGCCAAAAGAAATCTGAGGTTCAACAAGGACAAGTGCAGAGTCTGCACTTAGGATGGAAGAATCCCATGCACTGCTTCACACTAGG
>NC_133773.1:17857870-17863133 GCF_003597395.2 Chelonoidis abingdonii | reverse complement strand
AGTATCATCCTAACCCAAATGCAACCGTGAACTTCAATGCCCTAGACCTCTACAATCGTTGACCTGGCAGCTCTATCAGGTATAGTCACTAAAGTTTGGATTTTTCTCTTTTTTTAAGTATAGTGTGAACGCAGTTTAAATTTGGAAGTTTACATCGATGCATCCTTAATAGTTCTTTTAACTTAAGTTTCATTGAGCAGAAACAATACTGAGCTCCTTTGAGAGAGCAAGAACTTCGTAAGTCAAGGTTCATCGCAGATAGAAAGCCAATACCGAGTTAATGCCACACGAATCGATTTCTGAAGAACGTGTATTAATGCGTGTAAATGCAACACACTAAACTCCCTATGCTTGCTATACAGGCAGAAGTCCCAATCCACCTATAGTATCTGAGTAGGGGGGGAAAAATTATGGTTTGCCAAGTTCTTAAAGACAAACTTGGTCAAGGTTGCCAAGTCAATTTATGTCACCAACTTGTTCCATATTACTAGCATACGTTTAAATAATGTAGATGTGCCGTCATACGTCTATGAGTACAGTTGCGTATAGAAGAAATTTAACTGGTGCTTCCTGTTTGTAAAACAGAAAATGTATTGTCATCATATACGAACTCATGCAGTCCCAGCACGTAAGTACTGCCCAGAATAGTATCCACACTACTTTGCGTTCAACAGAATGCTGCTCGCGCACTGCTCGGCTATTTGCCGGTGAACAGGAACATCAAATACAGGGCATAAAAGCGATACTCTAAGTTATCTCACCACCTAACATAATTTCAGCGGCTTGACGTAATCCATTATTTACAACATTTAACAGTAGTCAAGAATTTAGTACAGCAGGCTGCTGAAAGATACTCCTTATATTTTGAATATACAGTGTACAGGCAATTGGCGCCCTGGCTACATGAACATACTGCTTGAGACTTGTACCAAAATATCTTTGCGACAAGCCACCTCAAGTATAACTCCGACACCACCTAGTCGTCAAGTCAACTGTTGACTACATTTCCTTAGCTAATCAGAAACGTTCACGCTCATGCTTGAAGGTCCATCTCCATTTGGTATCTTGCTTTGGTCCCACTGTTTCCATACCGCGTATTTTAGAAATGACCAATGATTGGCACTTGTAATTAGTGACCTTTTGTCACTTTGTACGCTACAACATCATAGTTTTAATTATAACAGGGACATACGTTCACGGCAATAGTGTTCTCAATCTTCTAGATATTGTAGAAATATCCACCGATCACTTCATTCCAAGAAACATTTATACACTAATAAAATGGATAAAGGGTTGATGAGATTTGCCCATTTAAATAAATTTAATGTTTTGCTTACGTGCGACGCTTTCGTGCTTGAAATGCGATCGTTATATAACTAAAGTTACCCCCACTACCCATACTGACTCCATGCTAAGTTTCATACTTTGTATTAGCTACATCTCCCATTCTTTTGATAACCAAGCCACTACACATTTATACAAAAGATTGTATTAAATAACCACTAGTAAGACACTTTACTACTACATCCATGACACTGTCACACCTGGGCTTTTAAACACGACTTGCTCTATCAGACCAAGAGAAGAAGGCCGCATAAAACAATCTGTTCTTAAGCATCACCGCCAATTGAAGAATATCAAGAACAAAATGAAAGCAATTGTATTTAAGGTGAGTAACGACATCCTAAGAGGGACCAACGTGTTACTCCATTCAGGACTAATGGATACAAAAAAATTAGTTGTAACTGCTATTCAGGATAGCTAGACGACTCACCCTTCTATAATCGATCAACATAGAGAAAATACTGCTTCTCCTACCTAGAGAGAAAAGAAAGAAAAGTCATATCTGTAAGATTCAGAACTCCTAGTAAATCAGGTTAGCAAGAAAACTGCATTTAAGATACCTGTCCTTATGACCCACTATATTATGTAAAACGTATAACTACAACATTTAACTATGTGTTAAAATATGTCTTTATATTAGAAGAACTGAACAGTAGAGTCCATGAGGCTGGAAATCCACATGTGCACCAATGTTTTGAGAAGACTTTATCTTCATATAGTTTTAACCATTTACTATTATAAATACCTTAATAGAGTTACAAAAGCAACTGTCTCCTACTCCTAAGAGTAATTCAATACCGCACCGAAAGTAGTTCGGGTGGTATGGCCCAAAACCTTGTGTTAAGATTTGTGTGACTCACTAAGTCGCAGAGTATATTAACTGTCCATTAAATGAAAGTCAGATAAGCTAAGAAAAAAAAGGTTAAACGATATACGTAAAATAGCTTTATATTTGGGTACCACAAGAAAGAGTTAACACAACAGCATTCAGCTAAAGACTTCTGCAATTACTCCACAATGCTATAAATGGGAAAAGCAAGCATTAAGAAATAGACTTAAATAAAATATCAAAATCTAAGACTGGAAATTCAGAGACAAACTGTATCCTAGCAGAACAAATGTCTAAAATTATTTCAGCCTAAAGCTGACGTATTATAACCATTACTCATGGGCCTGTAAAAAATGCATTAATTACAATTACAAATAAGTTTTAAAAGCATAGGAAAACGATCGATGAAGGCAACATGAAAGTTATCCCATTTAATTTTATAGATGCTGAGACAACGCAGTTGCAGACAGAACCATACCAGTCAGCATTCGAGAGCGAGAGCATAACTCGTACCCTGTCCGCCATCTGGAGCGGTTCGTAGCTGCCGTTTAAGAATGCTGAAGTCGCCGCTGATAGCAGGGCCTCGCCGATAAGTCGCTGGACGCTACAACAAGCGTATAAGGTGTTTATTCAGAGTTAGTAGGCAATATTGTTTCGGCTGCAATTCCTTAGATTTCGGTGCCGCATTATATGCAGTGATCATATAGATTTGATAAGCACCTGAGTTAACTTTACTATTCGACTCCGCTAATGAGCACTCCGGGCAAAAGGCAAACAGCTTAAGAAGCAACCATGTGTGTAGCCAGTATCTACAGGATAGTCATTATTACATTAACGGTAGCACTCTGGGTGCTGTGAAATTTTAAAATATTAAATCATTAACAATATCTTATACAATATAATTTGAAAATTCTTTTGAACGGGTTGGTTAGCATACTATAATAAGCAGAGAATGGTGATGAATTTGAAATGTAGCCTGCTGCTATTTGTGGGGTATAGTTTCTGTTGTTGGTTGGATGTTTTTTTTTCATTTTTGATGACCCACTCGCCGGGATATCGGGTACTCCTATTAACACTGCTGCTTTCTGATTCTAAAGTATCAGATTCAAGGATTCTATATATTCTGAGATACAAAGACTTTACAATCACATGAAGACTAGAGAGATGCTACATTATCTGCTTCGATAAAGCTTTCCAGATGTGATTAAGCCTGTAAACTGACTTTTTTTCCACGCAACAATCTCAGGTTTCGTCAACCAGAGCCAGCATGACGCGAGTACATTCTGGAGACAATACACTTTCACCTCGACTTGGCCTCTGGATCACACCTCTGAGCAGTTACATGAGGGTGTTTATAAGCCCACTCTCGAGCGGATGTGTCTAAACTATTGGCTCATCAGGAAGGTCTAACTCACAGGTTATAACAAAGTGCAACTTCTGCAAAAAATAAATTAATAATTTCCACAATCGAGAAAGTTCAGCATTTATCAATATAAAATCATTCACCTGGACACGACATGATTAAATGCAACAGAGATTACATAGTTCAAAGTTATAAACCAACCGCTTTGGTAACAATACACACTACAACAGGTTAGCTTTGAATAAAAATGCTTGACAAATGACTTCCACACATTACGCATAATAGTACAACATGAATCGTCATAGGCTGCTGGAAGGAGCTCCATGACAGGAATCCAAGCAAGCAGTTCCCTGCTTCACGTACCAAAAAGTGGACTTCTAGAGATTATCAGTAAGTAGACACAGACTAGTCGGTGGTACGGGTGGGGGCCAGGAGGAAGAGGTAAACAGTCACCTCACTAGATACAAGAAGAATACTATTGAACTGTAACCAACAGCACATTTGCAACCAGTACAGAGCTGGCATGCTATGTGAGCGTTGATTTAATTCACTAGTAGCAGACTGAATTAAACAGAACTTGTCCTTCAAGGGCATCAATATTAAGAGTGCATTGCAATAATAGACGAATCTGGATATGACTGGGAAAGGATCTGTACACTGGAAAGCAAGGGCAATCTCAAAGCTGCCATCTGAGAAGGCCTACAACTGCTCACCTGGGAATCTACAGAAGTTGGGGGATCCAAAGATCATAGAATCCAGGGTTTGGAAGGGACCTCGAAGGAGGTCACTAGTCAACCCCTGCTCATAGCAGGAACCAATCCCCAACCAAAATCATGCGCAGCCATAAAATGGAACCACAAGAGCTTTGTCAAGCCTGACCTTAAAAACCTACGATACGGAAGGAGATTTCCACACCTCCCTAGGTAACCCATTCCATAGCTTCACCACCCCTCCTAGTGAAAAAGTTTTTCCCTAATGATCCAACCTAAAACCTACCCCTCTCTTATCTGAGACCACTACTCCTTGTATCTATCATCTAGTACCGCTGAGAAATAGTGACCTAGAATCCATCCCCTCTTTATCGGAGATCCCCTGATCAGGTAGCTGGGAGAGAGCTAATCAAATCCCCCTCATTCTTCCTCGGTTCTGCAACGGCTTGCGGAGTAGGGTTGTGAAAGGATACCTTGTGACATTCTCCGGCTGGAGCTTACACACTGTGCAGTGTGGGATTTTGGTATCGAGATCTGGCATTCTGAGGAGCTCGATCATAGGAAATGACAGCACAATGGATTCATGTGGGACTTTGGAAAATGAGACATCAAGAATGTGGAAATTGGGAGGGGACTGGCTCGTTCCTATTGTGAAATATTTTTGAAGAATTTACCAGTATGGGAGGAGAGTTTTGTTTGCAATTATCTGACTAAGAGCAAGGTGTTACAACATCGAGTGGACTTCTAGCTCAGACATGTGCAGTTGATCATTGATTTCCTTTTGGGCGAGCGATATTAAAGGCAAGAATACTGTTTATTTTGGAACTGTAAATAGGACCACAGGACCACAGAAGATATATAGCGGGGAAAGAGGCCAGGAGGTAAAAGGAAGAGAAACGGGGGAGAAGAGAATAGAGGAAATGAAAAGAAGGAAGAGGATAAAATCGACAAGAAAACCAGCCACGACCAGACCAGCCCAACAAATAGGCACAGACTTTTGGTTCAAGCCTTTGACTT
>NC_133773.1:17797870-17852870 GCF_003597395.2 Chelonoidis abingdonii | reverse complement strand
TGGCAACCATAATTTTCCACTCAGATAATAAGGTGATTGGGACTTCTGTGTAGCAAGATAGGGAGTTAGTGTGTGCAATACACCATAATACACTTCTTCAAAATCATTCTTGTGCATTAACTGTATTGCTTTCTATCTGCATGAACCTTGACTTACGAGTCTGCTCTTCTCAAAGGAGCTCAGTATTGTTTCATGCTCAATGAAACTTGAAGTTAAAAGAAACTATATAAGATGCATGTGTAAATCCAAATTTAACTGCTTACCTAACTTAAAAAAAAAAAATCAAACTTTAGTGAACTAACCTGATAGAGCTCAGGTCACATGTAGAGTCTGGCATTTAAGTTCATGCATTTGGGTTATGATGATACTACTTTGCCCTATGTAAGACATGCCTCACTCAAGTTGCTGAGCCAATTTTGAATTCCTCACAAAGTTCCTTTTAGCTGAAACCAAGCGTAGAGTTTTTCAACTGAAAATTAGGTTGTTTCAAGAATGAAATTAAAATTGGGTGAGGTTGAAGTTGCAATCATTGATATTTAACCATGGTACATTGGCATGGTGTGGCACAATAACTTTGACAGGGACACCAGGAGAGGTTATGCACAGCAAGAAGTGTGCAAAAGGTATAAAGTAAATCAAATCTGATAACTGGTGAAAGGGCTTGTCACCACATATGTTGCTTTAAAGCATTGGATGGAAAACTACATATATGCCACCGCTGTAGCCTTTAACCTATTTAACTTGCTTTAATAGTTGTTGCAGGGAGAAGGAGACAAACACTTTTTTCAGTATATAATCCTAAAATGATTCGTACCTGCTTTTCCCCTTACAATGTATCAGAGAAATTAATCTCTGCCTGTGAAGTCTGCCTGGAGTTGGTCAGAGCCAATACTCATCAGAATTCTGAGCAGGCTGAATCTCCACTGCTGAGTGGCAGCTTCCTTCTTTGGCTTGGAAATAGCTGATGGCTTCAAAGTTCAGAAACTTTTTCTGGTTCTTTGTCATCTCCTGTATTACGGATACAGGACCCAGACATGTGCTTAGCTTGCTACAGACAAGATGAGTTTTTGGGCTGAAGAAGTCTGTTTAACAGGACAGTGTACAAAGAAATGGGAGAGAGGATGCTACACAATATGTGTTTATATTTCCTATTAACTTAAAACTTATGTCAGAACTAGCCTGTTGTGTGACCCTTGTCCACTCAGTTTGGTTTACTTTCGTCTCGTATTTAGTAGCCCTTCTCCCACCTCTCATTACATTTTTGGTTTTCATCTATTTCTCAAATACATTCCAATACCCAAATGTAACTTTTGTCCCTTACCTAGTGCCTTGTATTCACTCGCCCATCAAATTGCACAAGGTTATATTGGTCATTCACCCAGCTTTTCTTCCTCACCATAAGCACTTCTTCCCCTACATATGCTGACAACTCATTGAGGGTAGGTTCAAATGGCGATAGCATGTGCTGATACACTTGCTGCGCCTGCCATTTTTATCTCGCTGTCCTGGGAGTTTCAGCCTGTGGCATGGGAGGAAGAACCTTGCTATAAGAATGAGGTTAAGCAATTCCACTGAGGCAACAAATGTCTTGATAAGAATCTCATAGGAGCCAAGGATTGTGTTGGATAATGCCTTCTGTTCCTCAGAGGGAAGCACCAAGAAACCAGGACTGTCACAGAAATATAAATAGAGGAAGACTGGGTTCCTTGGAAGTTCTACTCTTGTTATCTTGTGTAGTTTGCTGGTCCTTAAAGAATACTAGTAATTCAGGAAGTACTCAAAGTGATTGAACTTGTTTAAAGCAGACACTTAATTTCTACTGGCAGAAGCTTGATGTTGACTTTCCTGTAGTGTCTCTGGAAACCACTTCTTAACTATCCTGGATTTGGATTGTTACATAGCCTTGTTTTCTGGCTTTGTAAGAACATCTTTGTAGCTGAGCTTCTGAACTTGGAAAAGTACCTCTTAAGTTTAAGCATTTCTTCTCCCTGTGTATTCATTTTAAGACTACCTGTTTTGGCTCTAGCAATTTAAAGAATCACTTTTCTCAAAATTATTGTGACCAAGTATAATTACAGTTGGCAATTACTTTTCCTACTCCTGGTAGCCTTCTTGCTAAAGAGATCACTATTGGTATCATGCCATTTGCTTTTAGTAACATGGCTGCCAACAGCAGTAGTTGGTTTTTAAATGTTACTTTGAAATGCATTTTAAAATAAATTACGATATAGAGGATTAGTTTCAATTTGAAGTGTTTGAGTGGTTCAATTATTCTTATACTTCTAAGTTTGAGACATGTTGGTAATTTTTCTGACTGTACAGTAAATGTGGTTTTGTATACATAGTTCTTCCAAAAATAAAGGTTTTCCTCCTAGGAATCTTGAGCTGGATACAAATCTTTAGCCTATTTTTTCCCCCAATGTAGCTGTAAGCACAGACTGTTTACAAGATGCTTCTGTTATTTCCAGGAGTTTTGAGAGACCCTGGCATTTTCAAAGAAAGTTTCCAACCAAAATTTGAGAAGTCAGCGAGACGTTCCTTTCATGAACAAGACAGTTCAATTGCCCAGAAACTCCTGGCAGTAGCATAGCTGGAGGTTGTATAATTATTTGTTTTAGCCAATTTCCTATTTAACAACAAATGATGAATTTTTGATGTGGTGACTCTTTAGACAGTGGTAATAGGGATCTATTTGCATCTATTTTTCCCCAAACCTGTTAAAATATTTATTGGAAATATTATAAAGCTGTTTGTTTCCATTTAAGGGAAAAGCTAGGGTAAAGGATAACTCTTAAAGGGAAGGCTACATTGTCCTCTTGCTATTTGAATGTCAGATGTAAGTATTACTAGCATTTAATTCAGGAGAAGTAGGTGAGGCCTGACCTAGTCATAAACAGAACAGGTATATCGGCAACAATAAGTCAACCCAGTATTTACTATCAGATCTGGCATGTTGCAATCTTCTTGTAAATAGTTGTTGGTTGATATGAGGTAACAAAACCCCACAAAGGGCTTGGCTACACTTGCGAGTTAGTGCGATCTTTCATGCACCTTAACTCCTGACCTGTCCACACTGGCAAGGCATGTAGAGCACTCTGACTCCTCAGCCAGAGGGCTCCTGATACTCCACCTCAGTGAGTGGAATAATGTTTGCTGCGTCTTGGCTACAACGCCCGGGTGTCATTGTGAACGAGGTGTTGCATTACTGTGCTCTGATCAGCCTCCAGAAACGTCCCATAATCCCCTTACATCAAGTGGCCACTCTTGTCATTGTTTTTTAATCGCTGCAGGAATGCAGATTTGCCTTTTCAAAGCTCTGTTTCTGACCGCCGGCTGCTTATCTGCTCCAAGACAAAGAAACCATTACTGTGGAATGCTGTTTTTGAGTCTGAATTTACAAGACAGCATGCTGACATGCTCAGACCCCCAAAAACCCACTCTTCCCCCCCACATACAACACATTCCCGGTCATTAAAAGCATGTTGCAGTCACTTGCATGCTGGGATAGCTGCTCATAAAGCACTGCTCACAATGCCGCTGCAAATGTGACCACACCAGTGAGCTTGAAGCTGTCAGTGTGGACAGACTGCAGCGCTTTCCCTACAGTGCTCTCCAAAGGCAGGTTTAACTCAAAGCACTCTCTACATCTGCAAGTGTAGCCACATTAGAGTAAAGGCTGTAGTGAGGGCTGTATTGGGTATTGTCTTGTATGTGCAAAGTTGTTTAGTCAAACAACATTCACTGCACTGTGAACACTGGTGTGGCTGTAAGTGCCAGAAAACAGCATCATTCTATTTATGTAGCTCCTCATTAAATATAATCCAGTGGAGGAGATTGGGGACTATGCAGTGGTATGCTAGCTGCAGCAGGACAGGCTGTGCCTTTACAGATCATAAAGAGTTCAGTCACTTGAGTCTAATTACATTCAAAAAACAAATGAATATAGAAAGGGATAAGATGGGTGAGGTAATATTGGACCAACTTCCACTGGTGAGAGAGGCACACTTTCGAGCTTACACAGAGCTGGGACACTGTTACAGCTAAATACAAGGTGGAACAGATTGTTTAGCACAAGGGTTCTCAAACTGGGACTCAGGACCCCTCAGGGGCTTACATGGGGGGGGTCACGAGCTGTCAGCCTCCACCCCAAATCCCATGTAGCCTCTAGCATTTCTAATAGTGTTAAATACATTAAAAACGTGTTTATATATAAAGGGGGGTCACGCTCAAGAGGCTTGCTATGTGAAAGGGGTCACCACTACAAAAGTCTGAGAACCCCTGGTTTAGCATAAGTAGTTCACCTTAAATGGTTCCTTGAAATGTGTTAAGTGGCAAGTTTAATACCTCTCCAGTCATGTGAAGGTATTGGGGGAGGGGGGAAGGGGGAGTGCTTAGTGAGTTATAGATTGTTGTAATAAGCCATAAATCCAATTTCTCTATTCAGGCCATGATTTTTAGTGTCTAGCAAAGATTAATTTAAGCCACCAGGCTTGTCTTTTGAAAGTGTTGTGCAGGTTTCCTTTGAGGATGAGGACTGAGAGGTCAGTGAGTGATCACTTTGTGAAAAGTGTTCACCCACAGGTGATGCGATGTTTTTATCTTATTTTTCTGAGCATTCATTTGAGAGAGTAGTGACTCTCATTTCATACACACAGTTGTTTGGGGCTGTCATAAACAGATAGTTAAGGGTTAATGTCTCTTTTACCTGTAAAGGATTAACAAGCTCAGTGAACCTGGCTGATAGCTGACCAAAGGACCAATCAGGAGACAAGATACTTTCAAATCTCGGTGGAGGGACGTCTTTGTTTTGTGCTTTTTGTCCTGTTCTTTGTTCTCTTGTGGGATTAAGAGAAGCCAGACATGGAACCAGATTTCTCCAATCTTACTGAACAGTGTCTCAGGTTCCAGATAGTAAGTAATAGATAGAAAGCGGATTAGATTTATGTTTTTCTTTATTTGCAAATGTGTATTTTGCTGGAAGGATATTTCACATTTGTTTGGTGTAACTTATACTTAGGCTGGAGGGGGAGTTCTGGTCTAGGTGAAGCTGAGACCCTGTAAACATTTTTCCATCTTGATTTTACAGAGATAATTTTTACTTTTTTCTTTCTTTAATTAAAAGCTTTTCTTTTAAGAGCCTGATTGATTTTTTTTATTCCAGTGTAAGACCCAAGGGGACTGGGTCTGAACTCACCAGGGATTGGTGGGGGAAAGGAGAGAAGGCGAGGGAAGGTTTAATTGTCTCTGGTTAGGATCCAGGAGTGGGGTCAGTGTCTCTCTCTCTCTCAGGGAGAGTCTGGGAGGGGGAGAGAAGTGGGGGGGGGGGGAAATTCCCCTCTGTTTTAAGATTCAAGGACTTTGAATCACAGCGATCTCCCAGTATAACCCAGGGAGGGGAAAATCTGGGAGGAAGAAAGGAGAGGGGAATGGTTTATTTCCCTTTGTTTTAAGACCCAAGGGGTTTGGGTCCCTCAGGGAAGGTTTTGGGGGACATGGAGTGTATACAAACACTATATTTTGGGTTGGTGGCAGTGTGATAAAATCTAAGCTAGGAATTAAGCTTAGAAGGGACATGCAGGTCCCCACTTTATAAATGCTAAAGTTCAAAGTGGGAAAGAGACCCTGACTGGGCATTTAGTGCACTGGATGACGCACACCACATATTGTGATAGGCATGTGTAGGACCCATGGATTTTGAAAGGTGTGATGTAGAGGGTGTTGATTGTCATAGCAGTGGAGATATGGCTACAGGTTTTTCATTTGTTTTGGCAGAGTCTGGTGCTCCTTTGAGTTGGTGTGTTCTGGTCTGTGGGGAGCTTCTGAGAAAGTGTGGAGAGGTTGCAGGGTGGTTGGAAGGCTAGAAGAGGGGGTTCATGAAAAATTTATTTCAGGATGTGGTCCCCATCAAGTATGAGTTGTAATTGTTTAATGATACCCTGTATCGGTTCCAGTGCGGGATGGTAGGTGACAACTAGGAGTGTGTGATCAGAGGGAGTTTTATTTCTGTATCGAAGCATGTTCTCTTGGGGTAATTGGGTGGCCTGTTCTAGGCTGCAATCTACTTCTGTAGTGGAGTGTCCTTGTTTGGTGAAGGGGGTTTTGAGTATATTAAGGTGTATATCCCAGACACTCTCCTCAGAGCATATTCTGTGGTATCTGGCTATAGATAACAGATTTCTGGGTTTGTTTAGGGTGGTTACTGGATCTCTAAAGAGAGGTATGATCTGTGGGTTTCTGGTATATAGTTGTCTGTAAGGTTCCATTGATGAAGCTGATCATGGTGTCCCGGAAGTTAATGCTATTGGAGTGTTGTAGAGAGAGTTAGAGGGGTGGGTGGTGATTGAAGTTGTGGTGGAAATCTGAGGGAGTTTAGGTCATCTGTTGAGAGGATGAAAATACCAACATCAGGTGTATCACTGACTTGTGGTGTATTTGTCCAGAATTTTTTTCTTAAGGTGGCCTATGAAGTTGGTATAGTCAGCCAGCTTCTTGGATTTATGGCTTAGTAAAACAATCTGTAACCCACTAAACCCTCCACTCATCTTTTTTCCCCCTCCTTTTTACCCCCTGTGACTGGACAGGTGTTAACTGGGCACTTGATCTCAAATACTGAGATACATTAACTACTTATGCTAAACAATCTGTTCCACCTTGTAGTTAGCTGTGACACTGATTGTTTCCCAGATCTGAAGAAGAGTTCTGGGTGAACTCAAAAATTTCTCTCACCAACAGAAGCTGGTCCAATAAAAGATGTTAACTCAGCAATCTTGTCTCATATCTGGGATCAACACAACTATAACACCACCACATGCAGTATAGAGATGGTGCATTGTGGCCGAGAGCATGAGTGGGGGAGCTAGTGGTAGACCAAATTAGTGTAGCTGTAGATAGTTCCACTGTGTGCAGGTGTTGAATAGTGGTGGGGGAGAAAAGGAAAGCTTGTCACAAGTATCATTTCCCTCTTCCCTGTTCGGTGCTGAGCTAAGAGCCAGTCATATTTTTCTCCAGTCCCTCACCAGGCATGCAAATTACCTCCATGATTAGGAAACTTAGGCAAATCTATGTAAAGCAATAAGGCCTCATGCAAGATGATCAGATGGTGATCTGAAAAAGAAAGTACAGTACTGGATAGCCTAGCTATGGTCCTACTCCAGTGAGCGGATGTTACATTATGGGTAAGTGTTCAAGCTTGGAAGCCATATATAATTTAAACATACACCTCTACCTCAATATAACGCTGTCTTCGGGAGCCAAAAAGTCTTACAATGTTATAGGTGAAACAGCGTTATATTGAACTTGCTTTGATCCACCAGAGTGTGCAGCCCCGCCCCACTGGCGCACTGCTTTACCATGTTATATCCAAATTTGTGTTGTGTTGAGTTGTGTTATATCGAGGTAGTGGTATACCTATATTAAAGATTTAAACAATCTACATCTGAGGACAGATCCTTAAATCGTAGTTTCTCAATTTTTCTTTGACCCACATTTTTTCTTTTTAAACACGGGTCATTGTCAACAACTGTCCATTCATAACATCAGGTTTGTGGGGAGGGGGAGAAAGAGGCTGTCATGGGAGGCCCCTGTCCAAATCAGGAATTATCTCTGCCCCCATATCTGAGAGAGAACCTTTCACAGTATTGACTACCATCTTAAGTGTCTCATATACACTTCTGTTGTATTCATGCTCCCACAACATCCTTGTGGCTATGAGTGCAGTTGATTATGTGGAAATGTATCTAGCTGTCATTCATCTCAGGTTGCAGCTGGAAAAGAGGAGGGAAGCTTTCCCCTTGGGTCTGTCGGCTCTGCAAATGAGCAAGTGCTGTCACCCACAGTTTAGGAAGCTGTAGGTAACCTCAAGTCTTCCTGGTTGCATCAGCAAGGAGCAGAATCCAGTCTAGCAGGTGCCACAGAGGAGGGAAGCATTAGCAACTACCCATCACCATCTTGCGTGAAGGAGAGAGGGACCAGTGAGAATGAGGCCCAATCCAAGAAGCATGGGGGTCCACGCAGCCATCCTATGGCTGGTGCTCCTGCAGCCAGCTTTGAAATCCCCAACTGCAGTGGACAGGAGGTGGGAAGTACAGAAGGCAGGGTGGGATCATTTGGCCATGACTGCCTTCTCCAGCAAATCACCTATGCCAACCCCCCCCTCCCACTTTTTAACACTCTTAGAAATGCACAGATTTAGGCAGATAAATGAAATAGAGCTGTAGTAGGGCAAGAGGCAATCAAAAGATCATGTGACATTTTTCCACTTTGTTGTTCAGGACTTCAGTTCCTCCAAAGTTTAGATTAGTCACCTTCAGTTTCATAAACTACATTTCAATGAGAGAGGCAAAAAATCCAAGACCTGGTGAGGTTAACATGATTTGCACAGAGGCCAAGATCGTGGATTAGGATTAAGGAGCCGTGAGTTCCAGATTCTGACACTGACTTGACATGTGACTGTTATTTCCCCAGCTGTACAATGAAGACACTTACTTGTCAGACCCTCTATATTTTGCACGTATTAAGGACTGTAGTTTAAGTAAGAAGAGAACCATATACATGACCTGACCTTTATTTTCAACTCTTCACTTCAGGTGCTAGACAATACGTGGGGACAGGGGAATAAAAACAGTTACTGCAATTCCTTTTTTAGTAATCATGTTCTTTTTGCGCTGGAAAATATAGCAAAGGAAAAGTTATGACACTTATACGTTCAAAATTCTCAGTTACTCATGTATGCATGTGAGATAGGTAAGCAATCCGTTATTACAGCCTGTGGTTTAAACATCACTTAACCTCTCTGCATCTGTTTCTCTCTCTCCCTCCCTACAGCAAGAGTGGAGAAAATGATACCTCACACCCTCCCTTTGGATGAAAATACTGTAGTAGATTACTTTAAAGAATGCAAGCAACCAGGTGTTAATGGTTCAGTAGTTCTTGAACAACATACAAAATGACAATGTAAATAGTTGTGCTCTAAAATAATTTTTAAATACAATTTATAAAATTTTTGTGCTTGGCAAAAAAAATCAACAGTTCATGTTGGAATAACACCTGTAGCTAGGAGAATGATAAATATTAAAATAATAAGTAGAAGGACTCCAATAATTATCATCATTTTGGCATTTTTCCACCACATCTTCCTGGAAATCTTTGTGGTGGTATTTTGGAAAGAATGAGCCTGAAAACAAAATGACAGATATGAAGTTCATGTTTCAGGAATTGGACTTATTGAGCATCATCACACAAGATTAAACTGCATGTTAAATGTCTTCAAGAATGTAGAAGATACTTTACATCATCAGTATAAATTAAATGCTATTTTATGAACTGTGGAGTTTCAGCCAAGAAGAATCTTGGTGGTGGTGGTGAAAAAGTAGCAGGCCTGCCAGTATATTTACATTGCTTACAGTATGAATGGATATAAACTTAATTCAATTGAGTTCATGCTTTTTAGATATGAATCTTATCTGCTATATACTATTTTTAACATGACAGCATGGTTAGTATTCACTTTACTCTTTTACAGTTCTCTCCCTCCTTCTACTTATCAGTGCTAGAGATCAGGTAGGGAGAGAATGAATAATGCAATCAAAATGAAGGTTTGAGGCAAAGCTTAGGGGGGTTTCTGTTTCCTCTCCCAATAACTCTGGTCTGGTGCAGCATCAATAAAAAGGATTAATTTGGAAATGACAGTTGTAGAAGCTGATAGAAACAGGTTCCTAGCCTCAGGTCATGACTAGCCAATGTGATAGTGGTGTTTATAAACTATGAACAGCCAAGCACTGGAACACTTGATAATCTACTAGAGGATTTGAGGGGTAGACTTCTTCTACAGAGGCCACGTCTATACAACGCGCCGTATCGGCCCATTACAATCGATTGCTCGGGGATCGATATATCGTGTCTCATCTAGACGTGATATATCGATCCCTGAGCGCGCTTACATCGATTCCGGAACTCCGTTGGTTTTGGTGGAGTTCCGGAATTGACATGGCGAGCCGCGCACATCGATCCCGCGCGGTGAAGATGGGTGAGTAGATCGATTTTAGATAATCGATTTCAGCTACGCTATTCTCGTAGCTGAAATTGCGTATCTAAAATCGATTTTCGCGTGTCTTGTAGACCTGGCCAGAACTTCAGAAGCTCCTACTGCAAGCCCTTATGTTGTTCTCTAATTTGCTCTTGGCTTCTAAATTTTACCTCTTCCTATGTGGGCCTATTTTAGACAGTATTTACATAGAGTTTTTAAAACCACAACTATTTAGTTGTACATATTCAACCTGACTAGAAGATGCAGTAATTGTCTCAAAAAATAGCATGCTAATAATTTAGTGTAACCACTCTACTCATATGAAGATGTATCAGTGTAGTTGATATTTGTAACATGTTCTTTCTCCTCTATAGTTCCTCATTAGCAGTAGAGATCAATTTTTGGTAAAGCTCAGTTCCTGCAGATGGCCCTCTGTTTTGTGTGGCATAAGGGTCCTCCTGCATTGATCCAGTTGCAGGATTGGGCCTATAGTTATAAGGGCTAGAGGGATTTAGGCATCTAAGTCCAAAATTTAGATACTTAAGACCCCTGCTCAGCTGCCAACTAAGCTGAGAAGCACCTACATTTCTGCCACTGTGCATCCACAAACCTGCCAAAGCATTAGCATGATCCTCAAATTAGGTTTGCTCCACCTATCCACCTGCTGGGTCCAATCTACTAATAGGCTCAGAAGCCCCACCTCTCTCAGCATTTCCTGTTTCTTCCTTCAGTTGGCTCCCTGCTCAGGGACCAGTGCTGTGCTGGCTTGCATGAATCCCATTCAGACGTGCCTGACTCTCCCCATGCATTCTACAGGTAGCCTTATCAGCTACCTGGTATGCTGAGTCTAAGTTTCCTTTGTGGCTCTGATCTAGCGCTAATGGCTAAATTTTCCCACAGGTATGGCTATTAGAATGATACATCGATATCTCTGAGATCAGAATCTGGGCCTAGGAACAATAAGTGGAATTTTCAAAAGTTTCACAAGTGCTTAGGCACTTTTGAAAATGCCACACAATTATTCTAATACAAAGACTGCTGGGAAGTTATAGAACAAATGCAGAGAAATAAAGGAGTTGCCTGAATACTTAAGTTGAATGAGAAGTCATGAAATTTACCTCTATTTGGAGATCATCTGTTCTGTCAATAAGGTCACTCAGCTTTTCTGCTCTTTGCAAAACCTTATCAACATTTTGGGAGATAACATTTTTGACATCATCAACTTGAATTTGCAGAGTAGAAATTGTAATGTCATCTGACCTCCTATTATACTCCATCTGCACAGAAGAAAGTAAGGGTTTTTGTTACAGATGCTACTTTACCAACTTTCAGTAATTAAAACAGTTGGAAACACAAAACACAATCTCCAGTTTTGGAGCACTATTCTCTCTGAGCAGGCTGTTAGCCATATAACTCCAATTAACAGTACCTGTGAAGATTTACCCTACAGTTTTGAAAAACTGAATTAGGATAGATCTTCCAAATCTAGTGAATCACACCCTCCCTTTTCCCCTTATACAATTATCCAGTTGCTTACAGGTTTCCTGCCATGGAAAAAAAAAGATACTGTGCTCATGTCCATTTTTGCTTTTTTATGATATAGAATTCCCCCAAACTTTCTTTTGTAAGTTATTGTTGGGGAGAGGGGCGGCAGCTCAACCAGGGAAATATCTTAAATGTTCAACTGGCAAACCTCTTTGATTCAAGGTATTAAGTTCACAATACACCTCCTCTACATTTTCCAGCAACACTAGAGGTGACATTCCTGATGCTTTTAAGAGTAAGAAACAAGCAGAACAACATTCCATGCCCCCCTCTTTTTAAATTAATAAAAAAAAAAAGCCTTCAGGTCCTTTTTATTTGCCAGAAGAAAGGGAAAAAAAGAGAGAACCACAGTGTTTAAATATCCTGTGCAGTTCACCTTCAAGAAGAGGGGCTGGTAATACTTCCAGAGAATTCTTCAGTCTTCTCTGCACTGTAAGTTTTCTTACTAGTTAAAAAAATTTCTAGTATATCTGAATCCTCCTGGATTGCAGAAACCCGGGGGTCAGTGATTTAAAAAAACACCTCACTTTATGAAGTCCACTAGAGCTTCCTTTTGCTATTGATTTTATGTGATATTCCTCCATTCCCAGCAAATGAGATAACATAGTCCTCAATCAGTTATTGATGTACTGCTGACTTTTGTTTCCTATTCACACCAGGCTAGTTGAATAATAGCCCTTATTAAGAGAGTAAGTAAATGATTAATACCTTTTTAGATAATACACACATTGTCTTTACACCAAGAAAGTAATTTCCCTGTAACTGGAATATAGTAGTTCTAAAAGATCCCCACCCAGGGCTCCAAGCTTTATATACATGACTACTTGCAGAATTTTAGCAGTTCCAAATGCTGAACTGTTAAAGCACCGCACCAGCAGCTGGCATACCCCTACTTACTGGCTATTAATCCTTGCCAGTAACTGACTCAACCATTGGACACTGTTTAAAAAAATATAAAGTAACAAAGGACCATCATGACCCCACCACTATAGGGAAGTTGAGGGGAAGAGCAGGAATTATTTACTACTTTCCCAGAACAACAATTGCAGCTACATAATTTCCTTTTGATCAAAGGTAAAGCAAAAATGGAATCTTCTGACAATTTCTGCACTCCATGTGACTATATTACCCTTTACATCTACTACTTGTCCCAAAGAAATAAGACATCAATGTTTTCCAACCCTAAACCTTTAACACCTTCCCTCTTCTCCAGAGAATATGGGGGCTCAAATAAATACGTTTGGCAAAGCATTACTTTTAGTTCTGTTTTAGCCACCCCCCTTTATAAAATGAAGTGTCAGCAAGCCCTTGCCCCTGAGGGAAGGCTTACCTACAATTCCAGTATCTACCACACCCTGACCACAAGGCTTGGTTGTTTCTCCAGGCCTCGCTGAAAGAATAGGATTTTTTTTTCTCTCTGCAGTAAGGTAGGAGGATTTTGTGTACCAGTTCATTTCTGTAAGAAAAGCTTGTAGTAGTGAACAGTCTGCTAGAGAGTAGTGTTCAGGCAGGGAGCCACCCTTTCTTGTTTTTAGAGGAGACATTTGAGAAGCCATATATTCTAACTGATATTAATGGATGTTAGTTTGATTCCTATATTAATTTAATTTTAATCACATGGAAGAAGTAAGCCATTAATATGACTGTACTACAAGATTTAGCTTTTTTCATCCAACAAATTTTAGAATGGGCCTCTTCACAGTTCAGAGAGAGAGATCCTCTGGATTCAAAATATTCCATGCATAAAATGGTTGCTTTCTCTTTTGGGGTGCTATTTGAATGATCATTAAGAACAGTGTGAAGGCTTTTGATTTCTACCATTTCTTTTTTTTGTCTCTGGCTTGATAGCTATTCTAAGCAGTATGGAAATTTAGGCCCAAAGCCTGCAAAACACTCTTTATGAGTAGATCCCTGTACTTGTGCAGAGCCAAAAGTTGCCAACCCTCCAGGATTGTCCTGGAGTCTCCAGGAATTAAAGGTTAATTAAAATGAAACCTCCAGGAATATGTGCAACCAAAACAGGCAGCCCTAGTGGAGTCCCACTGATTTCCTAGGGAATCTGTGGGGGAGCAGGAGTTTGCACAGCATTAATTGCAGGTTTGGGACCTTGGGCATGTGCTTCAGTTTATGCATGTGAGAAGTTGTATTTAAATCAATAGGGCTACTGATGCTTTTAAAGTTAGGCATGTGCATAACTGCAGGATTGTGACACTATAACTTTGACCACTAGAGGGCTCCCAATGATTTTTCCAGTAATGCAATAAACACACTGATTGTTGGCAACATAAGTTGTGATGGCATTAAAACTAACGTGTTCCCTACTTCATACCAACCTATGTTTGCATGCCAAAGTTCTCAGAATGTAAGCCTATTCTGCATGCAAGCATGCAGTATTAGTTTTGAATAAAAAAAATGTAAATCCTGTTGTTAATCAGCAAGGTTTTTGAATGATGAAAATAATGGGCTAGATTGTCCTGTCTGCTTCCTAGAATGGAGGACACGTAGGTCCAGTGCATATTGCATATGGAAGAGGGGATGGAAAGCCTTTTCTCCTCTATCTGTGTGGAAATCACTCAATGGGCTTATGGGAAGGTAATGAGGTGGTTAAGATACCATCTATAACATTTCTTCTTCCAACTTTGTGTAAACTAATGCTGATTTCATCGCAGCCATGTGTAGCGCCCCATCCCCTTTATATATTACATTTATGGTGCAGTCTAACTGAGGATTTCAAAGTTCTTTTGGAGATGGAGGCAGGTAGGAAGACTTGCTGCCATGAATCTAGGGGCTAAGGCCAAGAAGCAATGCACAAACCTTAAGGACCTCTGTCAAGAACATGGGGAATCCATAGGTTTGGAAGGCCCCCCAAGTAACGGAATGCTAATGAGGACATTCTGAGGAATTTAAAGTGCTCTTCTAGTTTTTACCTGCAGAGATGACAAGCTGGCCCACAATGTTGAAAATTTGATCAATTTGAAACAGAATAAAATATAAGACTTTGTAACAACAGTATAAACTCCACACTGTATCTTCATGCATTCAGGTACTAACAAAATCATTTCATCAAGTACATTTAGGAACTGTACAGTACTCGATAAACTCTCTATATTTAGAAAACTCTAACAAATGAATAGGAATTTCTTGGGGGCAGAAGCGCAATTTCCAAAATGCTACCCGAAGAATACAGTAGGAAGGAATCTATTTCTAAGCGTGCTAGGTACAATTAATCTCCCTTGAAAGTAATAACAGTTTCTCAGGTGAGATTAGTGATTCTTTCACTAAGGTGTTACTGATCAACCCCCCTGCCCCTTGATTGCAGTGCAATGCTGATTTTAAAACCTTTTAATAGTTTCTTGTCCCAATAACTTTTTATTACATTGATCATAGGTAATTCTGTTTTACTCAAAACACACCTAAAAGATCAATGATTACTTTTTAAATACTTACCATGCATACATCTCTCCCTCTTTCTTCGTCTGCTCTTTGTAAGATGTGTGTGTGTGATCAGATGACGCAGTGGAAAAGGACTGTTTAAAGTTCTAGTTAAATATTAACTAGATTTTCTAGACAAGAAATATATAATATAAACCACAATAACTTGCTGTTCTGGCAAAGAAAGAAAATAGTTCTTTTATTGAGAGATCAGATCCCTAAATAAATGTTTGTGAATTTCTTTTTTCCCTTGCATGTGCTCTGCCAAGGTAGACTACAAAAGGTCCTTTCTCTAACATTGTGTAGCAGCCATAGACATAAACTTGATTTTAAAATGTTGAGAATTACCTATCATGTATTTCCCCAGCACCTGTTGAAAATCTGCGTTGAATTCAAAAGGATGAGCAAAGGTCACTTGCGATATCAAGGGGCTACCAATGAAAGCTTTGCAAATCTGGAGAAATTAACAAAGGAATTATCTTGACATAGCTAAAATAAAATGTGTCACACTAACTTCTTAAATTCAGGCTAATATCTGTTATGATATCCTAAAAATGTAAACAGCCAACATGACCCATATATGCAATCTTGCCTAATGTTCTTTAACTATGCTGCACAAATGCATGGATGTGTGTAGCCACAAAATTTCTGCAGAAGCTTAAAGACATCAGTCTGTAGAAAACATCTAATATTTAGTATCTGCAATACAATTGGCACTCCTTACAGGCTATACAACTGTCACTTATGTGGATGCATTGCTAAGGTGAACCCGTTTACTGCACTTAAAAACACAAAGCTGAAGGTAAGGGAAGAGTAGCCATGTAATGCCCTGGTGACAGACAAGGTGTAGAAATCTAAACAGAACACAATAAAATAGGTATGAAAAAGAGTGGAAAAGCAGACTGAAATTTGTCATTATCCTTCATACCAGAAGATAGCATGGCAGGGTGGAGAGGAGAGAGAAAAAAGAGTTGAAGGTCATATCGGAAAGCAGTAATTGTAGGAGAACAGACCAAATTAGCTTTACTCTTTTGAAGAGAACATTGCTTTCTTTTCATTCTAGGCCTGCCAGTGAGTGCTGGCAAGCTGAAAACAGTGACATTTCAATAAGGCAAAATACAACACACAATACATAGGACTAACTGAATACATGCTAGGGTTCCTTTCAGTCTTACAGATGCACTGGTACATTTCTTGTGTTGCCATATTGGTAATTAAAATTCTCTTGTCCCATATGGCTAAATCTCCCTTTACACCTAGCACACCAGCATTACCCATACCCTTTTTTGGTTAGAAGGCATGGACATGCATTTCCTGTGATGATGGTATCACAAGAGGAAAAAGAGACTCTTTTGAACCTAAAGCTGGTACTGCACCTAACAGTATTTCTATAACACAAGCAAGGCCTTTGAAGCACAGGATAAGGGATGTTAAACAAATGCATTACATGAAGCAATACTACTAGGTGACCAGACAGCAAATGTGAAAAATGGGGACAGGGGGATAGGGGGTAATAGGAGCCTATATAAGAAAAAGACCCCAAAACTAGTACTGTCCCTATAAAATCGGGACATCTGCTCACCCTAAATACTTCTATTTTATAAAGCTGAAAAAGGCTTAATGTAGACCAAAGGGCAAAAATGGAACATTGCAAAACATTAGTAAGTCAATGGCTTTGATTAAACTTGCATCAACTTATTCTGAAAAGAAATTTTTCTTACCTCTTTAAGAAAGACAAATGGTCTTGCGCTGTCTAAGGTGTTGTTTGTAGCACATAGGTACGTAATTCCATTAACTAGCAGAGCACGGTACACAAAGCTTAGAAAAAGATATATGAATAGAGCGGGTATTTATTATTTAAACTTCTAACTTGGTTCACGTGGGTCATAAAGTAATGAATCAAAATCAGTGAAAGAAAAGGAATGTAATAAAACATTTACAGTCAGCATCGCTGAACTGAACAATAAAACCAGTGAATAATATGCTGTTCCAAGGCAAAACCATTAGGACTTGAATAAACTCTACAATATTACAAAAGTGCTTCTGGATGACTTAGTATTTTACATACAGTAGAAACTCTTTTATATCCCACTTGAGATGGAGTTTTAATAATTACATAGCAAAGAAAACCAAATTTTAAGTGGATTTGTGTAAATTTAATGCAGAGGAAAGTGAAGAGCTAATAGATCAGGTAGAGGCAGCATAGTACAGGTAGGTGCCAAAGAAGCTCACTCAGTGTATCTCCCTGCAGATTACAAAACCTGTCATTTCATAACTAGCCAGGGCCACCCAGAGGATTCAGGGGGTCTGGGGCAAAGCAATTTTGGAGGCCCCTTCCATAAAAAAAAGTTGCAATACTGTAGAATACTATATTCTCGTGGGGGCCCCTGTGGGGCCTGGGGCAAATTGCCCCACTTGCCCCCCCTCGGGCAGCCCTGCATCTAACTCCCTCTTGAGCAGAGACTGCTAATCCCATAAAGTGTATGTGGCTTTGTAATGACTCAATTAGGGTAATTATAAAATGAGTTGCATGAAATGAGACCAGAATCTTTTTTTTTGAAACTTAGGTTGGAAGATTAGACTTGAACCTCTATTATCTAAAATCCTCACTCTGCAGCAGTCAGTTCTACAGCAAAGAATTTGACCTGTTTTAAAAAACCCAAGTTGCAACCAAGGCTTTACCTTCCAATGTGAGCTGTGGTTTTTTTCAAGCCTTTGTGAAGAACTAAATTTACCACTGATGAAGCAGCATCCTAAAATTAAACTACTGAGAATTAGTCTTTTGTTTAGGAGAAATGAATATAATGTTTATAAATATCAGCAATATTTAGCAGCAGGTTGAAAAAGCACATTTCTGAATGAGAGTTTATACTTAAAATATAGGTGAATGAAGTTTAATTAAGCATGTTTATTGTTTCGAAACAAAGATTTGTTTCAATTAAAAAAAATGAAAAAACTTTGTTTTGGAGAGGTTTCTGCAGCATATAAGCTTGATGCCTTTGGGCCTACTATAAGGAAGTTGTACATATCACAAAACTACCCCAAAATGAATATTATAAAACCGGGTGGATATAGCTATAGCTCCATATCTATATAGTCACAAAGGCATCAAGCTTATACATAGCAGAAACCTCTCTAAAATTGGTGTGTGTGTGTGTGTATGTTTTTGTATATTTGCTGAATATTATCAGAACTTCTGAATGAAACAACTGGACTCCAATAACCAGGACTGGCGCCAGGGTTTCTCGCGCCCTAGGCGCACGGCCATTTCGCCGCCCCCCGCGCTGATCCTGTGGCTCTGGTGGAGCTGCCGCAGGCATGCTGACGGGAGGTCCACCGGAGCCACGGAAGCACCCGACTGTCCGCAGGCATGACTGCGGCAGCTCCACCGGAGCCGCGGACCAATGGACCCTCCGCAGGCATGCCTGCGGCAGGTCAACCGGAGCCGCCTGCCGCCCCCCCCGGCAAAATGCCGCCCCCTCAATAATCCTGGCGCCCTAGGCGATTGCCTAGGCTGCCTAAATGGTAGCACCGGCCCTGCCAATAACAATGTTTGTGTTTTAAAGCACCATGTTTTAGGATGTGGGAGGAGTCAGCTTGATATTCTAAAATCAAGATTTCATATGATCTGGCATTTCTAGCATAGGTGACTACAGTGGAAAAAAGAGAGAACTGGGTATCCCAAACTGACAACACAATTAGCAGTGTGATTCCTATTTCTTTTGTCTTTGTAAATGAAATATACAAGGTAACTGAAGTTTGCAGCAGAAAGTTTTTTTTAGATCCACTTCTTTTTACAGTGCCATAAACTGTAACTGGTTAGGTCATAACAATAATAAGCTGAAAAGTGATTGCTGCATGGTGATCACAAATAAAACAGCACTTCTAGGAAACACTGCAATGATATTTTTCTTTCAAACTGTTGTACTCCTGATTAATGGCTTATATGTGTAATGTTAGCTCTGGTTTTCCTTAACCATTTAAATAACACTTATGGGCCAGTTTTTTGTTTTGTTTTGTTTTGTTTTGTTTTAAAGCACAACACTCAAAGTGTGCCAATGGGCTGGGTGCTGATTTTTTTTTTTAAATCTGGCCCTAATTGTGCTTGCTGAGCATTTGTAAATCTCGACCCATATGTTAGTTAATTGCCTGATGTAACATTGCTATTTGAATAAAGCAACAATTGCTTGTACCCTCTGTCAAACATTAAACTCTGATACAAGTCATATTTTTTTCATTCCGAGTTTTCTGACATTCCCCCTTCTGCTTCTGGATCTGGTGCAATGGACCTTTACATAATACCAGTCTGATGACATGAACTATCTGCAGCTAGGGAAGCCAGGCAAATATTTTCACCTTGCAGAGCAAACACTAAGTCCTAGACGTGGCACGATCCTGCAAGGTGCTGGTGAAGCCTGTTGCACTTGTGCTGTAGTCAGTAAATAGTGATCATGGCCGGGAACCAGGTAAGAAGATGAGGAGCGGTGAGGGAAATGCCTTCCCTGGGACGGGGAGGGACATCCCTGAGAGCTGTGTAGTCTGAGAAAAGAGCATTTCATTTGAGTTGCCTGGTGAGAGATTGGTGTGTGTTCCTGTGTGAGTGAGTGAGAGAGATTTGTGTGCGTGAGATTTCTCTGTGTGAGAGAGAAATGTGTGTGAGGGAGGCTTGTCTGTTGTGTGTGAGAGAGATTTGTGTGTGGGGTGGGGGGCCGTTCTCCTTGTGGCTATGAGGGATTGTGTGTGTGTTTGTATGCACGTCTGAGAGAGATTTGTGTGTGTCTGTGGGGGGGTGCATTTCCCCCCTCCCCATTATGAATACCCCCGGGCCCGGGTGATCGCTCCCTTACAGAAGCCAAGCTGCAGAGCCGCCGCGCGGGGGCCAGCCCCCGGGTCAGCGCGGCCCCAAAGCGGCTGGTGCGCTGTTTCCGCGGAAGGGGGAGCTCTGTACCCGGAAGCAGCCCCCGCGCAGGCTGAGGTCGGCGAGCACTGTGCGGCCGTTGGCGATGCAGCTGTAGCTGAGGCTCGTCATAGCGCCGAGGCCGCCCAGCCCCGCGCGCCGGGCCTGGCCGTTTAGAACCTGGAGGGGACAGCCTGTCCCTGACCTGCCGCGGGGGGCAGGAGGGGAGGGGGAAGGAGGTGGTGGGAGGGATTTTGGAGGGGAAGGGATGTGGGGGGGCAGGAGGGAAGGGATGTGCAGGAGGTGGTGGGAGGGATTTGGGTGCGGGGCAGGAGGGGAGGGATGTGCTGAAGGGGCTGGGTTGGTAGGGGGATATTAAGGAGGGAGAGGGTGGGGCCTGTTGGGATGCAGAGGCCATGGGGAGGGAGTGTTTGGTGAGCTCCAGCCTCCTGTCTCTTTCCAGGCTGCCCCACCCACCCCCGGGCTTGGGCTCAGGGAGGTCACTCTGTCATTGCTCTTGGCTTCCACCGTTATTCTCACTGCAGGCTCCTCTGTTGCCAACATAGGGCTCTGACCTGCCTCACAGCTGCCTGGATGTTGCCACCCTGGCAGTGCAGCAGAGACAGTCAGCTGTGGCCCCCACCCTCAGAATTTGGCATTTCTCTCTCTCCTGTGGGCACTCTCTGTCCTGTGATGTTTGAGGCACATCTGTTTGGCCCTCGCCAAACACAGCTAGTCAGATAGAAACAGACAGGCACCTAACTGATGGGTGGCTCTAGCTCAGCTCCTCACATGCGCACACACAGGCAGTGGCTATGTCTCCCTTAGAATTTTTACCTTGAGTTAATTGATTACACTGTAACTCCAGGTGGTTACAGTCTAGACACTCCCTGAAAATCTGTTCAGGCTGTGGTAGTTTTAACCTGTTTAACTGGTCAAGGTAAACCGTAGGGGGGATCATAGGGTTTATTTGAACCAGCTAACGTAGCTTAAAACTATGATCACCTTGTCTTCACTGGGAGTTTAATGTGTTTAAAATGTCTCTTTCCTAGTGAGGACAAGACCATTGTGGAGTCATTTACACCAATGTAAAGTGAGTGTAGCATTTCACATTTTTACACTCTGCTCAGATGTAAATAGTTCTATAGGAAGAAAGGAACTGGAGAATCAGACATAGAAAATGATGAATCCACTCCAGAGACCCTCCAACCTCATGGTGCTCATCCCACTATGCATTATTCTGGTGTTGCAACAAATTCATTGGGTAGGGGTGAGCTAGCCACCATAAACCATAATGATAGTAGTCTAGTCCATCAAAGCAATAAGATATATGGAAAACTATATGAAGGCTTTCAACTTAAGGAAGCTACTGGAAGCTGAATGGCTTACAGGGGATGCTTGGTGCTACCATTTCCTCATCTTTCTGATCACAGATTGATTATGCAGATATGGGTAGTGCATATGTACAAGAAGATGAACTTCAGCTCTGTTGGGATGAGGCTTTTCTGCAAAAGAGCAGCTTCCTAGATTCACCTTTTCTGTATGATTGTTAGACTATGTCTCCTTTTAGGAGCTCTTCTAATACCATTCACTTGAGATGAACAGACGATATTAAGATGCATAATACCATCAGAATAGATCAGAAAGGGTGTATTAGCTGGAATAATTTGGTCATTTCGCCATCTAAACATGAGTAGTCACTGGGCAGTCATGTACTGTGTCGTTTTTCAGATCTGTCAACGAAAGTAGAGGTTCAAACACGATATAGTACTCATGAACATGTGTGATTTATGATGCAACCTGGAGGACTTTTTGATCATAAATCAATTAGTGAAACAAAACTTTAGTATGTACATCTTGACACATATATTGCTGTAATGACATATACAGAGAATTGTGGCTAATTCATAACCATCCCAGCGCTCAGCGAGTTTGAAAGAAAAAAAAACACTTCTAAGAATGAATAATCACAGATTTTTTAGAGTATGGTGCAGTTTTTTAAACCTTCATATTTTTGTGATGAGAAAAGTAGTTGCATTAATTGTTTGACAGCGTGTGTGAGCAAACATACAGATAAAAATGTGTTCAAAAATCAAAGATGGAGTTAGTATCTTGTGGCTTATGGCATGTTACACAAAATGCTGTTTTTGATAATGCTACGATGCCTAGGCTGTGCTTTGCTATGAACTGGCAGTGTCATGGTGATTTAATAGCCAAAAGAAAAAAAAAGTACATACCAAGCACTTAACTGACACAGGGGCCACAAAATACTGCAGTCCCTATTTCATAATGATACACTGCTTAAATTAGGTACCGTATATTACTGGGCTATAAAACTCAACGTTTGGAAGAGTGTTTACTCTTGGGCACCAAACAATATTGGGGTGCTTGATTGCTGTGGTGGCAGTCTGCCAAGTCTCTTACAGGCTAATGTATACAATATTGTGATGTCTGTAATACAGCATTACTCTTGATAGCCTTCCCATGGTGTATTTCGGTGAGCGTATTTGCAAAATATGTTTAGGGATAAGCCATTGTAGAATAATCTTTAGAAGTGAGTAAACAGCAGTGTTATACCATCTCATTTGTCACTCTCCTCTGAGTTTAGTGCTATGGTCTCTGGACTTTTAGCACAAATATATTCTTTAGCTGTTTCCTGTTAGGAAGGAATATGATCAATGTGCTTTCAGCTGAGAAAACTACTAAGGAAACTTTTTGGTCTTTTGCTTTGAGCCTAGAGTGATGGACCAAGAATTAGCAAAAAAAAAGATTTAAATCTGGCCCTAAATACAGGATGGGCTATTAACAAAACACTTGAGCACCTGTTTCTGAAGAAGAGATGGGCCTGAGCTTCAAATTTTGTGTCTTGATCTGAATGTTCCCAAATGTCCAGGAATGTTTGAATCTGAGGTTTCAGCTTGGGTCTGTCTCTAGTGTGAAGTGAAGAACTGAAAACCTCTTTGACAGCTGGATGCGTATTTGTAGAAGGATAAAGTTTAGCAGCCTCCATGGGCTACAGAGCTTCTCCCCAGTTTTCATCCGTAAGCACTTTGCTTCAGAAGCTTTTAACCAGATTTTAAGTTCTTTGATTCAGCGACCATATGGTGTTATACAGCACCAAGCATCCTTTCAGTACTCAATAAGGAATTACTTAGAAGGGGTAGGCCTTTCCATGAAATTTGGAATATCTTTGCTTTAGATGGCTAGTATCTTCACCTAATGAAAAGAACACAAGTAACTGTCGCTATTATTTTTTCTTGTTTTCCATTGTTTTGTAACAGTCATAAAAATGCAAATACCATTTTTTCCAATTAGTGATTTTGTCCTTTTCCATTTTGCAAAAACTGATATATTTTTCTCCTCCGCACTTTGAATGGAACTGAAATTAACTTGTTTTTTTGTTTAGCAATATGTTGTTTATGTAGGGGCCATAACATGCCAAAATACATTTGCAAACCTTCCCATAAATGGAGTAGTGTTAGCTCAAATCCTTCTGTAAGTGGACATTTGTCAGGACGGAGCTGGGCAATTTTTTTTCAGCGAACAGAAGTGTTGCTGAAAAATGCATTTTTTTAGGTCCTTGAAACTATTCACAAATTTGGGTCAAATTTAACAAATAGTTCTGGCTGAACTTTTTTTTCTCCTCAAAGTTAAAAATGTTTTGATCAATAAAGCAGCATATTCATTTTCAAATTTGCTTTCCCTCCCCATATAAAAGGGTAACAACCACCCAAAATCACTCTCATCAAAATGAAGAACTAAAAAAAAAATTTTGAGTTGACTGAAAAAAGAAAAGAAAAAAAAATGGAGTTGACCCCAAATGGTTCTGTTATTCAGAATGATTTTTTTTAAAAAAAAAATTGATTAAATGTTTTTTAAAAATTACTTCAATTTCAAATGGAACTGGATTTTTCTTTTAGTATTTCACTCAGCTCTAGTCAGGACTCCCGAGGGAGCCTAACTCCTTTTTTTTATTTTATAGCTGCTGCCACAATGCCAGCAGAGGGTGCATACACCTTTGCTTTGGCAAACCCCACAAAAATAGCAGCTGTTTAGTCATTTAATTTCTTGGGTGATAGAATTTTTGCACATCAAATGTTTTTTCTAAAACACCACTCAGCAAAACAAAAATTACATGGAGGCTGATTATAGTAATTACATACTGACACTTGCTCCCGGTAGACATTATACAGGAGGATATAAGAATTGGGGGTTCCTTTTTAAATCTTGTTTCTCTGTGAACTTGCAAAGCAGTGAACATCATGTGCATCTTTAGATAGCAAGTCTGTCCCGGACATCTATACATTAACCATTCCAAGTTTAAAAAGTGCTGGCATTATAACTGTCACAGGAATTTAACCTTTCCTTTTCCAACTGTCACTTCACTGAGGCTGTACTGTATTTACATTACTCTTTTTGCTTAACATTTCGTTCTGTTGATACCATCTGTGTAACTCCACTCTGCTTAGAGGAGGGCTAGATTGTACCATGATAAAAAGGCAGTGGTTGTTAGCATCTTGTCTACCCCAGAGCTCCCAGGTGGGAGCATAGGGGGGTGGGGGGATATCTGTTGCAGACAAGATATAAGCCATTGTTTTTGCTCCCATTTAAACCAATATTCTGTGAAGTGCTGAGTACCTTCAATTCCATTGATATCAATGGAAGCTGAGGGTGCTTGGTGTTTGGTGATGGCTGGCTGGCGGGTAGGAAATTCTCATTGACTTCACTGGGGCCAGGGTTTCATCCCCAGTTTCCATTCATGGATTTTTTTTGTTTGTTTTTCATTCTTGTATAATGAGTGGATGAAGGTTTCCATCTCCCAGCATAAGACCTTGGGTTCAGCTCCCTAATTCCACAGATAGTTCTTGAGCTGGTCTCTTGCCTCCATTCTGGCACCCAGTCCTCTCTCCGCTGCTTGACAGCGTGTCTGCTGCAAAAGCCATATTAGCAGGGGCTCCTCCTACCACTAGAGTAGAAATCTCCTTCAGTTATGGGCTCTCTAATGCAGAGGAAGAAGTATACTAAGTTACTAGAGATTGGGTGGCAGTAACTTGTGCTGATTTCCCCCTCCCACATGTCTACAGAGAGGTTTGTGATGAGGAAGGGGAAAGTCTGCTGTGCATGGCAGGTTCCCTTTACCCAACCCTAGATGTTCATCTGCATGGAAGGACTTCCACAAGCCTGATGGAAAGGGAGGAACTTACTGCAGAGCTGGTCATGTCTCCCTCAGCAGAGATCTGCAGAGGTAGCAGGTGAAGTGATGTCTATGTACTGTATAATTTGTAAAACACTTTAGGGTCTTTTGGGATGAAGGGCATTTTACAAATATTAATTACTTCTGCACCTTCAATCTTTTCCCCTTAGTTTTCATAGTTAATACATTGTAGCAAATGCTCCCTTAATTATCCCATCAAAATTATTTTTATGGGCATTTTAAAGTGAAGTTCCTGAAGCTAGAGTACTTCGCTGGATTCAATCTATTTTTGTTATATTATGAAATCATGTATTTAGTTGATGCACTGCCTTCTTTTTGATGTACCGATTTTGCAATAATGAAAAGCTAACAACAATGTATAAAGGTAAATGGCCCTCAGTAGTGTCATCTACACTTACATAAAATTGAGTGTAAAATACAATAACTGTATAATTTGTCTACCAAGAAAACTGCAGCACAATATCATATTCTTTGTTATGAAGTTATAGGTCATTAGTTCCATATCTCAGAATTTTAGTCTGGCAGAGACACGGAACAGGTAGAATAACTTTTAATGAAAATAGAAGGTTATAGATATTGGGCCCATTTGGGCCTGATATCACAAAGCATTATGTGATTAGCTCCATTGACTTCAGTGTAACTGCCTATAGCTAAAGACTACTTGTGTGAATAAAGGTTTGCAGGATTGACTCTTTGTCTGACTGTTACTCATGAATAGCAAACTTCATTCGTTGCATATTATTTTTGCTCTACTCATGTCCTGAGGCCAAACCTTTAGTATGTCTTACATCTTGAGATTTTGTTTATCATTCATTGTAAAATAATCTTTAGAAGTGAGTAAACAGCAGTGTGTTATACCATCTCGTTTGTCACTCTCGTCTGAGTTTAGTGCTATGGTCTGTGGACTTTTAGCACAAATATATTCTTTAACTGTTTCCTGTTAGACCGAAGCCACTGATATTCCTTCCTTTCTTAAAGGTCTGGTATAACTCATCCCTATCCCTCCTCCTGGAAATTCCATTAGTCAGGTTAAATATTTCTGAATGACAGGAACAATGTCTTATGGCTTTGAAATATATCATTGTAACTGCTGCAGTCATATTTAATGGCTTTCCCTTTGGCTTCCGTTGCTTAGTGTCTGAACATATTTTACCCTCCTTGTTGCCCTTTCCATCCATCCATTTCCAGCTACGGCAAATATAAACACACCCCTTTTAATGTAGGGGGAAGTTGTCAATGCAGGGCATGGAGTGCAGTAATTCAGGCTTCTGGGTGTATTAATAACCCAGGTTTGAAATCTTAGCCCTATTGGTTGAAATAGGTCAGGATTTCACCCCAGTATTCTGTGGCCACGCTATTTGGTGCGTCAGAGGCATTTCAATACATTTGTCTTGTGATTGCTAGAAATATTGAATGGTACCCATCAATGGTAAGTAAAACTTTTGTTTTGTTTTTTGTTTATAAGCTTTAGAAGCTGAAGGAGTCATTCTTACAGCTGAACTATTGAATATGTCACTTCAGGTTTGATGTGACAATAAGGAGGCATTCACCCCACACTAGCCCTGGGAGGTTAATGTAGGCAAGAAGCCAATTAGCCATAGGCTGCACCTGGAGGGGAGTTAGGACACAATGAGGCTCAATGGGGGATGAAGCTCACCTGGGCAGCAGCAAAGGAGGACCCGCAGTGAGGAATCATAGAATCTCAGGGTTGGAAGGGACCTCAGAAAGTCAACTAATCCCACCCCCTGCTCAAAGCAGGACCAATCCCCAAATAAACCTGCAGTCATGGTTCCTGACACAAGGGGGGCTAGGAGCCTGTACTGGAGAGTGTAGGAAGTAGTCCAGGGAAGGAGCAGTAAGGCCTGGGAGAGTAAAGGCCTGAACTGCTGGGTCAAGAGTCCCTGGACTGGAACCCAGCATAGAGAGTGGGCCTACCACCTGGTGAGGGAGTGACATGCTATGGGGGGCCTATTTGGGAACAGCTGGGGACAGTTTAGAAGGAGACCTTTTGATAACACTCTGGAAAGAGGGTGGGGGGGCTTTAATGCAGCTTGGCCAGAAGGCTGAGCCACAAAGAGGAAAGTGTTGCAGCTCTGAGAGCCTGAGAGAGGCCACGTGGTGAGTGACTCCCCAGATGGGTCTTAAAGAGGAGTCAGAACGGTAAGAAAGTTACTGTTCCTAATGGTTACTATTCAAACATGAGCACACGAGTGGCCTGTCATGAGCTGGGACTTGTGACTATGCAAGGCTGCCTCCTGTGTCATGGTGCTTTGGTTGTTAGACAAACATCCCCATGGCTCAATCTGAGCCCATCCAATTCATTGCTTTACTCAGGGTTATAGCTGGGCAAATAAGGGATTTTGTTGATTTGCTGGCAGTGTTAAAAATTAGAAAGAAACTCATTTGGGGTCAAACTGAAAATGATAGTTCTGAGATTTTTTTTCTGGCAAATTGAAAGGGGAGAAGAGGTGGGGGGGGGGGGATGACAAAAAAACCCAACCCTGTGTCAAACCAGGGTGAAAGATTTCTACTTTATCTAAATGTTTAGAGTCAATTTTGTTTGTTTAGGTAATGTAGAAAGAAAATCTTTTGACTTTCAAGGATGTTGACAAAAGCAAGCAAAAGATTCACCAAAGAGGAGGTGGCAGTGGCAGCAGTGGTGCCCCCTGGGCTTTAGCCCAGTGGTGAGAGCTTACCCTTGGGATGTGGGAGACCGAGCTTTAATTCCCCCCTCTGCTAGATATGGGCTTGGGTCTCCCCCATTCTAGGCAAGTGCCTTAGCCACTGGGCTATGGGGAAGTCCGGTATGTGGCTTTCTCAATCTCTCCTCTTGAAGCTGTTCCACTTGGTTTAAATAGGTGGGTTAAAGTATCTGTGTTTAAACAGTAATTGGCACAGGGACCTGATCTTGGGTCTCCCCTGTCCTGGGGGAGTGCCCTATTACCAGCCTGTGGAGTCACTTTCACTCTCCTTCCAGCCCAATGATTATCCATAGTTATTCACAGTGGCAAGTCAATAGTCCTTCACATATGTGCCTGCGATCTCAGATGTGATCTTTTTCAGAGCAGGTTTGGATTCTTCTTCCTCAAATGCTGTTATATTTACTTACGAATAAACTGTTCAACCACAAGATGTCTCTGTGGTGTTTTAAAAGTGACACAATAGTTGTTGAGGCAGCCTTTTTTTTATTTGTATGTTTGCTTGTGGCTGGTTTCTCTCATCAGTAAATACTTGTTTTATGACAAATGATAGGGAATACAGCCATCCTCGCAGGCAAGCTACTGGGTTGGAGTAGCTAAAATGTTCAGCTCTGAAAATAATGGTATAAAGTGGCAGTGTGGAGGTGATGTATTTGTTAAGGGTTGACATATAAAATGTATTCTGTTTATGATTAGTTGCCATCTCTGCAAATTCAGTTATAGACCTGAGATCCTAGCAGGGCTTCCTCCTTGTCTTTTTTTCATCATCACCTGTAATAGCTCCAGTATCAGAGGGGTAACCGTGTTAGTCTGGATCTATAAAAGCAGCAAAGGATCCTGTGGCACCTTGTAGACTAACAGACATTTTGGAGCATGAGCTTGCGTGGGTGAATACCCACTTCTTCAGATGCGTGTCAGATGCATGTAATAGCTCCTGCATCCCAAGTCAGCCCTTTAGGACACCTAGGCATTGGGCAACCCCAATTAGTAGAACTTAGAAAACAACTCTGTGTACAACAAGAAATAGCCCTGCAGGACCAACACAGCCTAAGAAATGTGAGCAGAATTCCTAACAGGAAGGAAAACATTAGTGTAAAAAAACAAAACCACATACATGAGCCCAGATTCTCAGCTGGTGTAAACTATTCTAGCTCCAGTGTAGCTACACTTATTTATACCAGCTAAAGTCCTGGCCAAGTGAGCAGATCTATTATATAAGAAGGCACTTATCAAAGTAAAGCTGGGCTTTAAGCTCTTGAGTCAGAGGTAGACTGATCACTTTTTCAGACTATAGATAATACTTTTTCTTTCATATGCTAGATACACTGAGGATAATGAATGTACAGTAATGGGCTCCTCTTGCAGTCTTTACACAGTAAGCATTTTATTATTTTATCCATATCTAATTATGAGTAGCCAATATTAAGTGTTAGAAGTAACTTACTCTTCTTCACATTTTCTGTCATTCTGACCTAGAGAAAAGTGTAGTTCTGCAAAGAAAAAAAGGGAGGGGGGGCATTTATCTTGAAATGTTGAAATACAGTACATCTACAAGAGCTGAAAATATCTTTAACCTAAGACCAACTGCGAAACAAAAAATGCCAAAGGAAATTCTTTCTTATTGCCACAAAGGATTTTTGAATCATGAGAAGGCAATGCTGTAAATTGGTCTCTATAAAATGCATTTAAGTCCCTCATTCAGGAGCTGTCCAAGTCCTTAATTTTCACTGTTGAGACCATTTCAAAAAGGGCAGTACTACCCAAAAGCAAACCACTAATAATCATCATTAGACATTGACAGTAATTGGCAACAGTTTTTTGCATGGAAGCTGTAGCTCCTCCAACTCTACATTATCTTCTCAGTTTGGAAATAAAACAGCCTTACTACTTCCAATCGTCTGTTTTCTCTGTTTGAAACCCTAGCTCTTGATCCTCCAGAATTGGTCTACAGAGGGTGCTGCTGTTCAAGGTACAGCTTACGTAGTGCATTTGAATTAGATTCCAGGTATTGTTTCAGCAATGTTATTCTTGCCCTACAGCTATACATAAGTGCATACACTATATATTGTGATGGTGCAAGGCCAGATGGCTACAGTAAAGTACTGAGAAACAGGTATGTTAGCTCCAGGCTAAACAAATCTGTAGTACCCTGGTAACCAAATGGCAGTTGCTCCAGGTTAATCAAGGCACCTGGAGCCAATTAAGATCTTTCTAGAAGGCAGTAGAGATAGCTACTTTAATTAGAACACCTGCAGCCAATCAAGGCAGGCTAAATCAGCCCACTGGTTAAAAAGAAGCCACTCCAGTCAGGGAGGAGGAGCCCAGAGGAGAAGGAGCTGTGGTGTGAAGGAGCGTGGAGCAAAGAAGCAAGGAGCTGAAGTGAGTGATGAGAGAGAGTGTACTGCTGGAGGATTGAGGAGGACAAGTGTTATCAGACACCAGGAGGAAGGTCCTGTGGTGAGGATAAAGAAGGTGTTTGGAGGAGGCCATGGGGAAGTAGCCCAGGGAGTTGTAGCTGTCATGCAGCTGTTAAAGGCACTATAGACACCTGCGATCCACAGGGCCCTGGGCTGGAACCCGCAGTAGAGGGTGGGCCTGGGTTCCCCCCAAACCTCCCAACTCCTAATCAGACACAGGAGGAGGTGGAACCCAGACTGTGGTTCCACAAGAGGGGAAGATCACTGAGGTGAACAAATCCGCCAATAAGCGCAGGACCCACCAAGGTAGAGGAGGAACTTTGTCACAATATATGCCTGCAAATATTGTGAATTATGCAATGTAAAGTGGTATGTGCATCAGGGATTTCTGGTGGGTGACTATATAAATCATTCTAGGCCAGGTGCTGTCAGTCTCAGTTATAATGAGTAATAATTTAGAATAGGCTGATCACAATCAATGGGACTATTTTCAGACGGCCAGTTTCTGCCACCCTTACTCCTATTGAGTTGCACCGTACTACGCATGTAGTCCTGTTGAAATCACCGGGCCTAGCGAAGCGAGCACTGGACTGGGACTCGGGCGTCCTAAATTTTATTCCCAGCTCAGCCACTGGCCTGTTGGATGACCTGGGCAAGGGACTTCACCCTCTGTGCCTCCGTTTGGCCATCTGTTAAATGTGGCTAATGATCCTGACCTCTTTTATAAAGCACTTCGAGATGTATTGATGGAAAAACAGTATATAAATCCTAGGCACTATTATTATTCATGGAGTAAGCTATTATTCAGCTTGAGCAGAATTTCACCCTAGGGGAAAATGGAGTTGATTCCAGTCACAGAAAGAAACTGAGGATCAAAACACAGCCTCAGATTATGTACCCTGGGTACCAACAAAATATACAGCAAATTTATTTATTCATTCCGCTCTATAAAATCCCATGCTGGCCTCCTGTACAATGCGTTAAGATCCACATGTGAACTTGTGATACCATTGCTAGATATATTTCAAAAAATGCAAATGAACTGCTTAAAATTACTGGCCAAGAAAGCCAACCTTGCTGATATTTTTGAGGTTCACTTGGGTAGTCTCCAACCAGAAAGTTGGAGCAGGGTATTACCAGCTTTTATCAAGATAAACTTTCAGTATTTGTTGGATTTATTAAAGACCAGACCAGATTGCTTTCATTCTTTAAAGCACTTTCAAATGGGGAATACCACTGTGGAGGCTGCTAGCCCTGCTTGAACAGAAAGGGTGAACTGTGTGTATGGGGTGGGGTGGGTGGAGGAGTCTGGGGTGGGGTTCATGCATGAATCAAAGGGGAGAGACAACCTGGCCCATGCTATATTTTTTCATCTGTCCACCAAAAACATTGAAAACTGGCCCTTGACAACCTGTTGGACAGCATGATGGGCTCTTCTTTGCTATCAAACTAGGCCAGATTATAACTGGGACCCCCACAAAAAGCGCTGTATCCCTCACTAATTCCACAAGCCAAGTGTTTCAGCTCAAAATAGTCCTTAGTGAACCTACTAATGTCTGTTTGATCTCATCATCGGTCAAATGTTGTCACAGCATCATGTCTAATATAGTTCTCATTAGTGTTTCATGCACTATTACCTAACTGTTTTGTAATGAATATCGCATTAGTTAAGCATTTTGGAGTTCTGCTATGGATTCCTTTTGTTCAGTCTTTGAAGTGTGGAAATTTTGACAGATGCCATCTCAGTTTTACAAGTCCAGATTCTGTCTCTGTGTTAAGCATCTTTTAACATGGGTGCCTTTACTGTTCGTGCATGTTGTTTCTTGAATGACAGGGGAAGCTTATGAACCATTGATATGTGCTTCACTTTTCCTTGCTGATCAATCATGTTGTTCTATTTCCACAAAGCTCTCTTTTCAGAAAATGAATGTGAGAGGAATATGGATGATTCATAGGATTGGAAGTGTGTTATCAATTCTGTCACCTCTAAGTCAATGGTAATGGATCCAGCCTGGGTTGGTAGCTACTCAAAGCCATTGCCGTCTGGTAGCTCTTTAGTGGCCTATGTATGTTTCAGTCCAGTCTCTGTGGACAGGAGTCCACGTCACAACTGTTGCCATGGCAGCTGGCACCTTTCATGGTGGTCTTAGCATAGAGACCATGGACTGAGTGGTCCATTAAGACAGAATCTCCTCTCACGCCTAAAGGGGATCCCTCCAGGTACAGTCAATGAACACTGAAGGAGTGGTGGTAAGAGGCTTTGACTGCCTCTTCTCAAGTTGGATATGTTCCGTGTGTAGATAGAGGATTTCAGGAAGGAAGGGCTTGGGGTAGATCTCAGCTGGTGTAAACTGCTCCATTGGATCTGCCTCCTTGTGGACAAGGCTCTGATCTGGGACTTGGGAGACCTGGCTTCAGTTCCCAGCTCTGCCACAGACTTCCTGTGTGACCTTGAACAAATCACATAATCTCTCTGTGTCTCAGTTCCCCAACTATAACATGGGAACCATGGTCCTTTTCCCCCCACCCATAGTTCTGCAGGGAAATAGTATGTAATCAAGGGCTGTATCACACCTCTTATGCACAAGGGGACTGAATTCAGGTTGCCTGAGAGTTTCTGAACTTCTGGGTGCTTGATCTTGCAACTTGGCTGTTCTTTCCAACATAGGTTTGTTTGGTATGTAATTTGTTTGTGTTTGTGTTCAGTAGCGCCTAGAGGCCCAACTCAGGAGGGAGGCTCCGCTGTGTTTGTTCCTGCCCCCAGAAGCTTACCTTTTGTCTGTCTGGTCCCTTTAGATAGTATGGAAAGTGTCATTTCCAGATGGTGGAGACAAATATGCCCTAAAAATAGTGTGGATGCGGCACTGTGATTGGTGAGACAGGCTAGCCCCACCGAGTATGTACCCATCCATGATGCTAGGTACATACTTGATGTGGCTAACCCCTCCCATCACGCATGCTGCCATGGCTACACTCTGTTTTTAGCATGCTAGCTTGATCAACGCTAGAGCAGGCATATCTCCTCCTTCTCAAAGTGTAGATATACCCAAGGTATGAGGGGAAAAGGATGCATCATGAAGCAAAGTAGTCAGAATGATGGCTGGTAAACACCACATTCTGCTGTTTCTTTTGGGGTGGGTGGGAGGGAAGAAGAGGATTCCTTTTTTGTTTATATGTGTATGTACACACATACACATCCCCTGTGGGCACGTGTGGGGATTAGCCAATAGGAAATACAGAGGAGGGGAGAGCACAAAATAGGGATGGCAAGGAAAATGCAAGAGAGAGGTCAGCTATGGAGGGATGGGAGGGGATTGGGGCAATCATCTAATCACTAGAAAACACAGATCAGCAGTAAAAACTGAAGAAGAGAAGAATCTGGTGAAATCGCTAGAGCAAGTCAAAAATTCACTAAAGTCCAAAATGAACTTCCTGGTGAAAAATCAATTTTTTTGCAATTTTAATCCCCATGTTATGTAGAAAAATGGGGGGGGGGGTTAATTGGGGAAAAACTGACCCTCCCCCCTGTGGTGAGGCAGATGATCCCCTCACCAACCAGGCAAGGGTTAAAGAACTCTTGTCACAATCCATCACACCTCTGAAGTTTGTCGAGCCTGGAGTATGTCTACGCTGAATCTGTGGACTCGATGTCTGCAAGCCTGTGCTTGAGCGTCAACAGTGCATTGTAAACTTGGGTTTACAATGGCTGGACCCAGGTCTTGCGGCCATGCTGACAGGTCCATACTGCACTATGCAGACCTCAGGCAGACCTTCTCCTTCTGGGGGCGTATCCCAGGTTTCCTAGCACCCTCGCTGGCTGTAGCTGCTCTAGGCCTCTGTTCAGGGTGTACTGAGGGAAAACATGCCTGTCTCGTGACACTTGGATGGAAGTTGTCTTAGCCCATGGACACATTCAGCTGGGCTCTTGCAGGGTCAGCACGCTACCAGCAACATGGATACAGCACCAGTGGAAGAACTTGGGTAGCTCTTCCTTTCAATCCTGTTTCGGGAGTCAGGCAAAGCAAAACTCTTAAGCAGTTTATAAAAACTGCCCATGTACTTAAACACACAGCTTAATTGTGTGACTGATGTTTAGAAATGAATGGGCCTTTTACGCATTTTATTGTAACCGTGTCCTGTACTGCAAAGCACAGCTTCTGGATTACTGTGATGAAGTTTCTTCAAAGTAAACGTAATAATGGCACCTTGGAACACTTTAGTTGTAAACAGTCATTGTTACTGAAACTCACAATGTTCAAAACCTGACAGGCAGACAAACTGCCAGCAGGACTTGTAAGACGACAAACATAAACAGTTACAAACCTCAGTGAACAGTGGTTGTGAGCAAATGCAATGCACAAGTGTGCAAAATACTCAAGCTCTATGCCACGTGCTAATTGTAATGGTCTGGGTGTCCACTGTGTTTCTGTTCTCTTTGGTGTGTGTAATGGTTGCTACTGGAGTGCAGCACTGTAGGGGTATACTTGGTAATTCCATCTGCTGCTGATGTGGTAGCGGGGAGGAGACTCAAGGCATGTGGCTGGAGCAGGAGGTGCAGCTGGAGCTGGGAAGAACTCAGCGCAGTAGGAGTGGCACTCAGAAGCAAGCAGAGCCAGGCTTTGAGCTCCCAGACTGGGGACCCTGTGGCGTTAACTGGCCTATGGCTTTCAAATGCTGCCTGCCCAAGGAAGAAGGTGGACTGGGCTGGTTTTCTGTGTTGAAATCTCTCCTGGATTAAACCCTGACCTTTACTTGCACTGAGCTGTGGGAATTGAGAATTGCACAAGGAAGGGAGTTGGGGGAGTATACGCCTATCATTTGGACTGCTTGCACCCACGAAGAGACCCAGAACCAGACCAGAGGGTTGCAGCTGCCCAGAGAATGACATAGATAAGTGAGGTGCTCTCTCCCCAAGGGGGAGACCTTGCGATGTTCACCTTGGACATCTCCACCAAACTGTTTTTCTAGTTTGATTTTTTTTTTTTTTTTTTTTTTGACATTCTCCTCCCAAAAAACTTCCTGTGGGCTGGGGCGAGGAAGCTATTTCCAGATCAGCACTAGACATTGCTACTGTCCAGAGGTATGTGGCAGGAAAGGTACCTGGCTGGACTTCACCCTTTCTCCCACATGCCATAGCTGTCAACGTCTGCAGGTGTTAGTCTTTACCTTCACTGCCAAAAGATGACGTGTTTTTAACATGCGATAACTAATCCATGGTAGCTATTGTAAGCCCCCTGGGGCAGGGGTTGTCTTTTTCTGGGGGATCTGTTTGTATAGCACCTAGCCCAATGGGGTCTGTAACCACATGTCTGGGGAAGGGATGAGACCAGTTGGCCTGGATGGGGGTGACCTTTCTGGAGGGGGATTTTAAACTTAGCACATCTCGGCCATATGAAATGCATGTGCATGATGCTTTCTAATGACCATCCATCCTGCCCCGAAACAATAACGTGCCAGTTCGTTTGCTTATGCAATTCATGGGTGTATCACAGTTTTCATATTTTCCCCTATTTATTTGCATACTCTCCTCACTGGTGCTCTCAAAAGTTCAAGCATGATCTAGAGAACATTGACTCAACAAATCATGCAGCTTGGTCAGCTCAGGAAAAATCGTAGGCCATGTAACTTGTTTTTCATACAGGGAAACTGAGGCTGAAAAGCTCAGTGATTTGACCAAGGCCAAAGAGCTGTAGAGCCAGGATAAGAATTTGGGAGTTCCTGGCTCCTGTTCCAGTGCTCACACTATAATCTGTTGGAGATGAAGAGGATCAGGTTTCAGGAGGAGCATATGTTGGTGTGAGACTAGAGGGGGACAAGCTCCTGGGCGTGGCAGGGAGACAAATAGCAGAGCCCTTAAAAAAAAAAAAAAAAAAAAAAACAAAAGTACTGCCTCTTACAACTCCACCTGCTTATTGCAAGTTAAATCCAGAGTATGCTACAACAGGAAACCAGGGAAAACCTGGGCACGGTTTGTAGGTGGATGGCTGAATGTCACTTAGCAGGACCATTAACTGCTGTAGACTACATACAAGTAAAGTGAATAGGGAGAGTCATTAATAACCCATGCTCCATAGGAGAGCCCTATCATGCAATCTGTACATGCTACACTGTTCCTGCTTGTATTTTGTAAGTGAAAGATCTATTATCTTTCCATTCTATCCTTCCCCAAAATGGCTCCTATCCTACTCCAATCTATTTCAATGAACTCAGAAAATGAGTCCTTATTTTTCTCGTCATTGCTCCTCTTTTTACAGCTTTCTAATATTGGTAAGTATGGAAATTTGCTGAAAAAACATAAGCTTTTTTTTTTAAAGTCAATACTAGTTGGTTCAGAGAGAAAAGTTTCTCTTATCAGTGTTATCTAACTGCTTTTATATACTGTCTGCGTGACTGAAATGAAAAACATTTTCTTTTTTTTTTTTTAAAAAAAAGCCACCAACAATGATTTTTCTGCACCTCAAGGTTTTTTTTTATTTTGTAGCATTTTATAAGTGCAATACATGTTTCCTTTGTGAAAGTGCAGTGACATAACTTGAAGCAGTTATAGCCAGTTCCAGTTGCTAACAGTTACAGATTAAAACTTGATCTTGCAACCAAAATAGACAGAGATTCTTATTACCAGAATTACAGCAGTTACTCTTGTCAGATAAGGGGTTAAGAGCCAGCAATGAATAAGTATAAACAACAATATAGTTCTCTGTAAGAAGAAGTGGAGGGAAGACCATGTACCTAGTGTACAAATTGGACTCCAGATCTTCCTCATTATGTTAATTGCAGTACAAGTTGCTTTTGGAGAAACAGTCACTGAAGATAGCTGGCACTATTTGCATTTTCTGCATAAATTAACATTTTAGCATGACGTATAGAAATATAACAAAAGGGGGTGAGTGGGTGGGAATTGATAAACTTAATATATAACTAACTCTAAGTCTCAGCTTTAAAATGTTTTTAGAGCTTGTTGATTTGCACCATACTAGCTACTGCTAAGCAGAAAGGAGAAGGAAATGCTTTTCCACTCAGCAAATATTTTTGTTTTTTTCCAGCCTGAATGATGAAGACTCGTGTTAGGAGTGACTGAAACAGAGAGAGAGGTGATATGTTGTAGGTGGAGACACTTAAAAGATTTATAAATAATTCTTTGCAAAATGTAACTAATCAGCCTGCACAACAACCCTGTGAAATAGCTAACAGGCGAAGTGATAGAGGCTTGAGACCAGATTGTTAGTTATTTAGATGCCTAGTAGGATTTTCAAAATTACTTCCCATTGAAATCAATGGGAATTAGGCCTGATTCATGTCCTGTCCCATGACTGATTCCTAAACCCGGCCATGCTCCCAAGGGCCAGATTTCAAAGGCAAGGTCTACACTATAAACTTACATCTAGGACAGCAGTTAATATCAATGCATTCATTCTGCGGGAACATCTACTTTAGCTGCCAATAGAGGGGCCAGAAGTCTGTTTGGCTAGGGCCCAGTGATGGGTTAATCTGGTCCTGTCCATGACATCTTAATTATACATATAACTAATTGACTATATTAGTTGTTTGATCAATATTAAAATTCATTTACATTTGATTTTAAAAAAAGGGCTGTGTGTATGAAGCAACAGATAACAGTTCTCCCAACTCTGAGCATTCAAAAATCATAACTCAGGTCCCAAAATTGAGATATTAAAAATAATGCTTTCTTATTTGCCTTCTGCTTTCTGAGCCTTTAGGTTGCACTTGTTTCATGTCTTCAAGCTTTTCTCTGCAAGCCAACAGGCTGGAAACTTACTTGTTGTTTTAAATGAAAGCTGAGGTTCTCTTGTAATCACCTGACTCCAAGAGCTGGGGCTTTAAGAAAACCCCCAAATATCATGAGACTTGTGAGAGTTGGCAACACTGCTTGCAGATCCTGATCCCCACCTGTGATAAGGATATTTGTGAATGTGACCCAAGTCAGGACTGGGATTAGGAAACAAACTTCAGTCTTTCCAGTACTCTTATGTGTCACATTTGTTACACAATCCTCTTGAACAAGCAACAGTGAACTCTTCTGCTAGGGCTTTCACTTTGATCTGCAACCAAGAATTGGGTAGGACAAACTGAAGTTTGTCTCTTCCACCTCTCTCAGCTCTGCCTCCTATTGACAAGGTTGCCTTCATTTTGAATGCCAGTCAGAACAGTAGACTAACCAGCTTCCAGAGGCTGCATTCTCGAGCACAGCTGCTAAGCAGGTCTTCTTCATAGCTGTCCAGAATTAATTACACAGGTGCAAGATGTCTGGTCCGTGCCTGGTCATTTCTAGCTAGTAAGAACATGGCGGCAGCCGGTATCTGGTGCTCTAATTAGCGCATGCGCAATGGACTCAGATGATGAACATTTTAAATGCTGGGTTAATAGTAATAATAAAACGCAGAGCTCATATCTAGCCCAAGTTTCTACCGTGGGAAATGCACACTTCCCACTGAAGTAACAGGAGTTGCCTGGTTATATACAGGGACACATTTTTGTTTTTAATATAGCAGTTAGCTCAGCTGCCCAACTCACCTGCTCAGGTGACCTCACACACAGCCAGTGGGTTCCTGAGGGAAGGGCATCTGAGGTATGCACTAGCAGAGAGAATAACCATGAAGCATTCTCAGGCCTGATTTGACCAGACTGTCTGGCAGCCTAGTTCATACAAGGTACAAAACCCATCAGGGGGAAGGAGCTGGACCCTCTGAAATGGTTTGTGTGTGCAACATGATGACATCAGAATTGCCAACTCTGATATGGGGTGTTCTGCTGGTGTTTTGGGAACAGGAGTTTCCTGCAGCCAGGACCTAAAGTCCAGACTCCTGATTGAAGAGACCAATGGGAATCTTACAGCTTCTTCCCTACCTAGGTTTCTCTGGTTATTTTTTTCCCTAATCCAGGCTCAAGCTGCTCACTCTACTGAAGTATGAGTTTAGGAGAGAGAACATAGCCCATCCCTTGAGACCTTTGGGAAACTGGGATGTCTCCTCTTTTTTGGCTGTCTTTTATGACCTCAGAAATGCAGCTGCTGATTCCCCTTTCCCAGGAAGACAAAGTATCCCTGAGTCCATTCTCTGGAGGGGAGGCCTGTTGGAGGCTTGTTTCAAAACCTAGTTCTGGACTTTGTAGCTCCTGGCTAGTGTCTGACTCCTTCGCTGCTCAGAAGTAGTGTCGATTGAAAGGGTGGAAGAGCATGAACCTTGACTGGAAGCAGGAAAGACAAGGAGAGACTAACTGATGAGGAGGACTCTTCATCTCTCACAGAAGAGGCAAGGACAGGCACAGAAAAAACTATTGGAGATTGAGCCGACTGTGCTGCAGTCTGCATATTGAACTGGTTCAATAGTGGTAGCAGCCGTGACTTTACTATTTGGTCCAGTACAGCCTACAGTACCTGTTCGTTGCTGGAGCCAAAAGTTGCAGATATAGTGACCTGGAGCAAAGCAAATTATTTCAGCCAGAAAATGTTGTCATTAGGACACAGGTGGGAATGCTGATTCAGGAAGACTTGCTGCATTCTGGAAAGTTACATGCACTTTATGTATCAAAACAAACCATTGTAATTTTCTTTTTCCCTTTTTATCATATGGTGTTGGGGCAATTTAAATGAAAATATTTTTTTTATTTTTTTGAGCTGCTACTAATCTTGATCATGCTTTGCTGTTGAGTGACAATTGTGATAATGCTGCAGTGTGTGATAGTAGATGAACAGCTAATTTCTTTGCTTTATTGGTATAAGGAGAGGGCTTGAGAGACTGTGTTCTGCATAATAGGCTGCTGAATTAAATCTAACCATTATAATAGCTTAAAATTAAATATGCAACAAGTAAATCATATTAACTATTGGTAATAAGATACATTTCTATCACTGCTCCTGGGTGGAATTCCATTTGTCATCCTGGTTTAGCTGCCCGTCTGTCACAAAGACAGCAAAAATACTTCCCTGGTATTTTTTCCTCTGTAAATCTTTCTTTTCTTTCTGTGTAGATAGGAGGGCAGGTAAATGTGCGGATGAGGCCCCATTATCACAATTACACACTGGAATCTCTATTAGCTAATCAGATATCTGTTTCCAGATGTGCTAGTTTAGTAGGAAATATTATATGGGGCACATCCTGCCAAAGATTTCTTTTATGGCCAGGGTTCCTTGAATGCCGTCAAAAACTGTATATTTTCCCGAATGTCTGTTCTTTGCTTGTGTCAAGTTTCCCTCAGCTCAGGTCTTAAATATTCTAGATGTAATGTGGATATCTGACAGCATATACTATGGGATTACAGTAAAGTCAAAGGAATATCAGAATATGGTTTTTAACAGAGGTAGTGCTAGATCCAGCTCTGGAGTTACTGGGTGACAGAATTTTCTGGGAAAAAATTAGGCAAAAATTCCCCTGAAATAGATTACTTTGATTAGCAGTTTACCATGATTCTATAGCACCTTCTGTGTGCTCAGAGCTTAACCAACACACACAAAGATAAGGTCTTTTCCCCAAACACTTCAAACTAAGCAGACATAATACAAATGTAGGGTGGGAGATTGGATACATTGAAAAGCAAGATGCTTGACAGTGGAGATGACTGAGCCTGTGGTCAGGTCCATAACTCTCATATAAATAAATAAAAAAAGTCTTGTGATAAGTGTCACTCTGTCTGGAGTGGCTCCCAACTGAGTGCCTACCTCAGAGCAGACTGTCAGAAAACAGGGCAGACACCCCAACCTGGTGGTTTGTTCTGGAATTAGATTTCGCCAAGCTAGTGACAAATGTGAACCAGTCTTACCATAGAGTCACAGACGGTCTCCTTAGACTCTCCAGTCTATCTTGCCACCCAGACAAATTGGACTTTGTAATTAAGGATCACTTCCAGCAAAAATCACACCATATTCAGGTTGCTCCCAGTCCCAAGAGACCAGTCATTTACCCCAGATCAGTTGAAAAAGTTTGGTTTTCATTTCCAGCTCTGTCACTGAGTTGATCTGTGATCTCAGGCAAGTCACATATTCTGGGGACTCGGGCCATCCCTGGGGAGGGCAGGACCCAGGGCGGAAGTGACGAATCCATCATTCACAGGACCGCCTGCTCTGGCCAGTCCCGCTGGCTCACGGGCCCCCCCAAAGCATGGGGCCATGAGTGGTCTCATGTGCCTAGGTCCATGAGCCTGCAGCCCACCCCTGGGCAATTGCCCCCTTTAACCCTCTGTCAGTGGGCCTGATTTCATCTTCCTGTGCTTCCCTTTCCCTATTGACAAAATGAGGACAACAGTACTTCTGTAAAGCACTAAAAGGCCTGTGGGTGAAAAGCATTGTGTAACTGCTAACTATTTGATTATGGGCCTTGTGTAAGAGGTACATTTTTAGGTGGCAGAAGAGGACAGAAGCAGGATGGCATAGCTCAGGGGAGGTATAAGGCATATGGGGCTGTGGGGGATGAGTTGGGGAGAGGGGGAACCTAGAGACTAGAATGGGAGGAGGATATAGGGCTGGAGGTAATAAGTTCATCTTCCTTTAGTTAGATGTAATCAGTAGTAGCTATCTTTGAATTAGACACTAGAAATCTGCAGAACTGCTATCAAAGATGGAGCGGTTATCAATATGCAGAAACAGTTTTCATTTGGATGGTTTGTGCTGTAAGGCGACGCAAAGAAGTTGGCGATACGTGATGGAAAAAGAGATGTATTTTTCTGTTCTGGTCTATGAAGGTTCTTATGCTTCATCTATTGCTCTGGGATCTGACTGCATTCTGGAATTAAAACGAATACACGGTGACTTTATATCAGTAGAGTACTCTGCTGCACCTGTCTGGGGGAGTCAGCTATGTGAGACTTGTGTGTGCTTTTAGAGAAGCCACTAGGTTGTGAGTTGCTGTATGAGGAGGAAAGGTCTAAGAAGGATTTGCATTCAGCCCTTAAGGTCATAGTCACTCTTTAGATCTTCTGGGAGTGATTTCCAAAGTCTTGGGCCTCTTGCAGCAAACATTCTGCCTCCTGTACAGATGCTCTCCATCCTAGTAGGAGTAGCTCAGCTCTTTGGGAGCAGTGCAGCTATCCAAGGAAGTCAAGTATCTGGGAAGGTGAGGTGGCCCTTGAAGTGTCCTGATCATTGAGGGGGCTCGAAAATTAAGACTGGCACCTTGAAATTGACTTGGTACCAGATTTTTCAAAGGTATTTAGATGCCTACTGGGATTTTTTGGGAACTCCTGTGACCTAACTGCCATTGAAACCAAGGTGAGTTAGAGGCCCTAGGTGCTTTTAAAAATCCCACTAGGTGCCTATCTGTGTCTTTAGGCACCTAAGTACCTCTAAAAATCTGGCCCTTGATGTTTAAACTGGAGCCAGTAGAGTGAGCTGTGGTGCTCTGAGTAACCCGTGTTGATGAGGAAGCATTCTGCAAATGCCAATGTTCCAAGTCTATGAAGCGTACATAGAATTTGAGTTAAAGCCACAAAGGCCAAATACTTCAAATGCCAGGATGCAGATATTATGTCTTGATGTTCTTCTTTCAATAACCACCAGTATTCAGTATGCCCTATCGGTTGGCATATCCTGGTTTGGTGCAGATGTCCCAGCTAAAGTAGCCAAGCAAGGAGGCCGCAGCAATGTCTTTCTCCTCCCACCTTATGGCATGTTATCCTTGAATTTGTCTAATTTTGAAGAGCTGTGAATTTAAAGCCGTTCGCTAATCTCTGTGGGCTTTGCTTCCTTCCAGCACCCCTCTCCTTTGGCTCAACCCACTTCCTTGTGTGTGTTCGGTGACAATTAAACCTATTGAAATAAGTGTTGTTCCCCATAGCTATCTGCTGTAACACAGACAGTATAGAGGAATGGTGACAGATTAGAGGGGAACATTCTCTCCAAGGCACATTAATATAATTTTGGCCTGATTAATTGCCAAAGACTAGATCTCTCCTGACCTTTTGTGTCCCTAATAAGAGAGTCTCATCTTTAAAAGACGGCAAAGGCTGCAGTCTGCGGTGTAGCTCCCATGACATGCCAGTAATAACTGATGCTACGTTACTGACACTACATGACTTTTTATCGTGCAAAGAATATGATCTCCCACCAGGTGCAGTTGCAATAATGAGCCGCTAAGTCATCTATGATAGATCACACTTTGAGGCCCTGAACTAATCAGTACCACGACACAAAACTATTAAAAAAACATCCCTACAGCCACCTGACATTCATAGACACTGATATGCTGACTGGAGGATATTTTCTTCCTTTCTCTTTGGAAAACTATGCCACTTTGGGGATTCAACCCAGACCAGTATTGGCCAGTTTCTTTCTGCAGCAAGTACTTGGGAAAGATGGCAGGATGCTCTTTTTCCCCTTTGCAACATGCTCTCTCGGGCTCAGTATGGAAGAAAATGAATTAATCCTCATCAGCTTCCAGAAATGTTAAATACCTGGAAGAACTAGAAAAGGATGTAACTATTCTACTGCCCTCACACACATTTTAAATACAGAGCACGCACATGGAACCCAAAGGGTTCAAAAATACTGTGTCAAACAAGTACAGACAGGCAGAAAGATCTGCGTTGTGGCCCTGCAGCCTTGGAATGGATAGTGGGTTTCTGGAGATGGGGAAGTTATAGCAAAAATCCAGGCAAGCTGGCTGAAAAGGGAGCAACTGTCTGGACCCCTCATACACTGCAGAAATCTTACTGTTAGACCCTCATGTAATTGTAATTGTGCCCCACAGGCCTAGACAGAGCCCAGTTTGGGGATGGAGAGTGAAGTTTCCTCATTCTTGGAGGTAATTCATCTAATTATGGGTTGAGGCAATGTGGCCTAGTGAACAAAGCACCAGACAGGGACTCAGAAGGGTTTAGTGCTGGCCTGCTGTGTGACTTTGCTCAAGTCACTTTTCCTCCGTGTGTCTGTTTTGTCATCGGTAAAATGGGGATAATAATACTGACTTCCTTTATAAAGCACTTGGAAAACTACTGACGAAAAGTGCTATGTCAGAGCTATTTATTATTAGCAGAGTATTATGGGAATCTGTGGGCTGCTTAGAGACACTGTTCCATTTTCTGCAGCTGATGATCCAACCCTTCACCAGCATTAAATTGTTTTTTGGGAACACCAGAAGCAATGTAGTGACTTAATTTCTAAAATCACACTCAAATTACTATGGTTGTATTAGTAAGAAAAATATTTATTTCCTAATCAGCTTGAAACAAGGTAATGAACCAAGAGAATTATGAAACTGGCACTCAATTAAGTGCTTATTAATGTGATCCTGCTCTCTTATTTCCAAAGCTACTGACTGGCAGAATATAAATGGACGTCCTGGCAATCTGGACTTGACTTTTGCTTTATTCCTTCATTTTTATCCATTAGGGACTTTTTAGTCCTGTCACTGTTTACTTGATTTTTTTTTTTTTTTTTTTTTTTAGTGGCTATGTAGATAATAGGTTCTTCCTGCTAAAACTGGCTCTAAACTTGTGCTGTGTCAGCAAAATAGTTTGAGGTTGTAATTCGTATTTATTACTTGGTGATGACTGCCCTCATCATGAAAGTTGCTCTTCCTTTATCTCAGCCTAACAGCTGTTTTTATATTGTATCTAATCTACTTTTCCGTTCCCTCATCCTCATAGGTCTTGTATTGTGTCATGTCCCAATCATAAGATGCTGGAGAAGCATTGCCATCTGCCACTGTAGAGTCATTCTAGTGCAGTGTGCCATGTGATACCCCAGCCTATGACAAGCAGTGCTGAAAGGTGCCTTGCCAGCAAAACCGAGATCTACGACATTGCTTCATAAACCTTCACGTACGGCCATGAGCTTCAGAAGCTATGTCACCCAGGAGTGGCTCTGAGCAATGCTCAGTCCATTAAAGTAGCACTGGTATTTTTTTCTGTAGTATGCTGCTGAATACAAAGTCCAGGTGTGGTGGCTTTGCATCATGTGGAGCTGAATGGATTGGAAGTTAGATTTGGGAGTTGGCAATTTTGGGACTATTATTTTATTATTTGTATTGTAGGAGCCTCCAGCAGCCCCAGTCCTGGGCCCATACCCTGTTACATTAAATGTTACATCAGCACAGAACAAAATGACTTTCTGCCCTCAAAGAGCTTCCTGCATATTCAGTTCTTGGGTGATCCAATAGACCTATGGACAGCGGTATGGCTATGCTACTTCCAGCTGGGTTCGCCCTTCCCTGCAGCAAGACATGTTAATCTGAACCGAAATCTTGGTAACCGGATGGAAGAGGCAGAGAGGTGTGAAGAGTGCTACTGTATTACTTTCAAATTTAAATGTCATTGCTTAATGCAGTGGTCCCCAACCTTTTTGTCTGGCGGGTGCCAGACGAAGGACCATGGCGGCGGTCGAGCATCCGCCGAAATGCCGCTGAATTTCTGCAGCATTTTGGCTGCGATGTTTCTCGATGACGTTGCTTGTCGGCAGCAAGCGGTGGCATTGAGAGGCGTTGCCGCCGAAATGCCGCTGAATTTCGGCGGCATGTCGGCAGATGCTCAACCGCCGGCCAGGACACGAGTGCATTTAGATGAGCCCGCGGGCATCACGTTGGGGAACCCTGGCTTAATGCAATGGAAATCTTAATTGACAGCTTTTGTAAACTCTTCTGATGCTATGTTCATAGTTGTGGAGCTCTGATCCTGGGGCGGAAAAGAGATCCTCCTTTCTCCTGCCTAGTTGCTGGCACCCCACAGGATGAGGAGGGGTGTCTCCTTCCTTCGTGTAGCTGCTAAGTGAAGCAGGTCCAGGGGCAGCAGCCAAGATCCTCATAGCCAATGACAGAAACCGCCTTCTTTCTTCTGACTTATGTTACCTTTCACCTTAGATGTATACAGGAATTCCCAGCAAGGTTAGCTCCCTGTGGTTTCTCTTTCTTTGATACAGTGAAGTCTGGCAGCCTCAATACTTGCCACTAGATGGAGTGCAGCTGTTACATAGAAGGGAGCAGCCTTTCTCCTTAGCTGCTTATTCTCCCGCCAGCTGGAGTCACAGAAGGCTCTCCAGGCAAAGCAAGTGTCTGATCAAAATGTGTCCTCCTGGCTGGTGAGTGTGTGCAAAGTAGTGATGAGCTGCCAAAATATTAACAACCGGTTCCCTCCTCCTCACCCCATGAAGGGGTCATGCCCCCCCCTTGGGACTCCTGCCCCATCCAACCCCCCACATTCCTTGACAGCCCCCCCCCGGGATACCTGCCTCATCCACTCCCCTTCCCTGTGTCCCTGACTGCCTCTGCCACCCCATTCCAACCCCTTGCTCTTCCTGACTGCCCCAGGACCTTCAACCACATCATCACCATTCCATGCACCTCTGCCGCCCTGACACTAATCTCCACACCCCCCCCAACTCCCCTGCCCTCTGTCACCACCCCTCATGCTCCTGCCCGCTTACTGCGCTGCCTGGAGATGCCTACCGCCAGTGGGGACAGAGCCGGCCCAGAGCTTTGCCGCCTTGGATGGGTTCAGGGGCCAGGCCGAGCGTGATGGTGCTGGAAGCCCTCCTCACACCCAGCCCCCTGCCCCATTCATCTGCGGGGAAGCCCTGCTCCTCTCAGCTCTCCAGGCTTGCCCGTGCTACAGCTATTCGCAGGAAGCCTGAGGAGGGGCGGAGAAGCCATCGGAGTGTTTCAGGGGAGGGCAGAGGCAGAGGCTGAGTACTGGGGCGAGGGAAGGGCGGAGCTGCTGGGCGTTTTGTTAATTTAACAAGCTCCTTTGTCGACCATTGTCCTTGCGGGACACTGTTCTAAAAAGGGCTTCTTAAATTTACCACCGTTGCGCGGAACCGTTGGGAACACGGCTCAACTCACCACCTGGTGCAAGGTTCAGAACACTGAATGGCTGATTATCTAGGACACAGTTGCTTGTAGAGGTTGTGGTCGTTTTACTGGCAATGTTAACGAACTGTGCTCGCCTACAAGTGGCATTGTGACTGGACTGAAGGGATGAATTATTGGGACCTCCAGCACCAAAAGCCGACATCTAACACATTGACCCCAAACAGTATTTGCTGAGCAAGGTTCATGCGCTGTGTCAAGTGGCCAGTCTCTAGAAATCAATGGATCATCTTGTCAAGTTTAATTGATGAGAAAATCAATATACTACACAATCTGGTGTGTGCTAACAAATTCCTATATAGATTGTGTTTTAGATTTCATTTAATTATAATAATCAAAGTCATTATACGATATTTCCTAGAATATTAGAGTCCGGAAGGAGGTTTATGTATCCAAAAGTGGAAAATGCAGCACTTATAATTTATATAACATTTTCTCTGTAGGAGCCCAACAATTTATGATTTTTATATTTGACCCAATGGGATTCATAATTTAGCATTAACTGTCATGGCAGAAATAATGAGGGACTGCTGTTAGTCCACAATGGTGTTTGTAACCCGCTTAAAGCACAAGTTCTTGATCATTCTTGGCCAGCAAGGCCGATTTCATCGCTATTCCTCATAAATGGAGGCTGAGGTATATATATTACGATTTCCTATCTCGGAGATGCTTCTAGGACAAGCCTCTAAAAAATTTGGAACAACATCCATTAGTGGAATTTTAATTTATATAGGTGTTGGTCTGCCGCCTATGTTCTTATGGAAGCTGTTGTTTGCTTTCGTGTTAGTGAACATGGGAAAGTTTTACGCGGACCCGAGCTATTTTGTTTTCAAAAGGACAAAATTGATTCTACAGTCTAAATACTGTGGAATATTTTGCAAGATTGCAGTCCAGGATGTTATTCAACCAGAAAGTGAGTTACGCGCTACAGAAATACATAAGGGTTTTTATTTGCTTGAGAGAGGACCAAATACTTTGAAATCTTGCCATCTCTATGAGTCTTCCTTTCACAGCAGTATCTGTGCTGATTTTGATCTGGATCTAGATGTCAGCCTGGCCACAGCCCAGAATGCTCTCCTCTGCGTTACTTTTTATAGTTATTGTCTATAGTGTTCATTGTAGGTATTCTGGCCACGTTGCATAACAACTATCTTTCTGCTTCTGCGACACAGCTACAACAACCCAGCAAAACAATCTTTCTCTCTCTCCCATTTCTTCCAGACACAAGTGCCAGCTTTAATCACACTAGGGACTTATTCCATCTTCCGGAAATCAGCAAAATAGCAACACGTGTCTTGTTCTCATTACCTTACCTTTGATGGATCTGTTTTCTGTTTGCTGGTGCCTCTAACTTTGTGCCAAATCCACTTCTAAGCATTAATAGGTTGTTCTTTGATGCTCTCTTTTTCTCCTACTTTCTCCATCTCTAGTCTTATTTCTGCTCTTTTATTCTGTGACACTCTTTGATGTTGGTGTTATCAACTGGATGTATTCTTTTGACTCTCTAAGTACTGCCTGTCGCACTTCTGTTGGCTGATCTTAAGTGCCTACAGCATAAGGATCCAGCCCACAGAACCTCATGGACTTTGCTTCTTTCTGCTATCTACCCTGCACTTGCTTTGTCTAGTATGGCCGTTCTTCTGTCCTTCCGCAATCTGCCGTGTTTGGTACAAGATCTGCTATGGCTGCCGCTTGGTACAGTCTTCGTTTGCTGAGACAGCACGGCACAAAGCAAGAAGGAACAGTCACAGACTCCTCTTTATAAAAAGCTATTGAAAAGCTTGGGATCTGTGACTCTTTGATGGCAAATCGATAGATTACACGTGACCAACCTCACGTGTATTTGTGAATAGCCGAAATGCTTCTTCAGCAGTATAAACTGAACTCAAACAACTATTTTACACTTTTCGATTGGGCTTGTCTCCCAGGGCAAAAGGCATTGGGCTGCGGCTGCCAGCCCAAGCCTACGCTTAAAACATTTTAAAGCTCATTTCTCTCAAATGTTTTAAAAAAATTGATTCTCCACTGGCCTCACAGCAAATATAATTGTTGAAACCAGTTTGCTGGGCAGACACAGGAGATGTCTTAGAGGCGTCCAATGTCTAAGATAAGTGCAAAGTCACAAGTGAAATAAAAGGCTTGAAATGCGCTAACAGGGTTTTGAGAACACGCAGACAAACTAATGTGCCAGTACATTTAAACAGAATTTATTAACAGATGCAACATTTCCAGCTATTTCAGGTGTCCTTGTTTCAAATGAGCAGCTACTGTTGCAGCTGACAAGACTTAGATGGTGAAGAGGCATGGGGGAGAGGGGGACGGGTCACTGTGTCTCGCTTCTTGCTCACTGGATTTATATGGCTAGTTTTTCAGTGTGTTAGCTTATGCTAGAACCATTTCTGCCCTCAAAATTTTAGATCTTATAATGCATTGTAACTGTAATATTTCAGTATGGGATTAAGACATGGAACTCCACCTTGGAATCCCTGCTCAGTTGCTTTTACTTTTGTCTCATAATATGTGGGAAGGAGGTTCACAAAGTCATTTATGGATCTTTTGACTAGGCATTATCGAAGAGCCACATTAGCTAAAGCATCTGCAGGCTCTGCCACATGGATACCATCCCCAGCTGCCTTCTCCGATGGAATGTATCTGAATTCAATAAATTCAACACTCCTCGCACCTTGCCCACCATGTTTGACACATTTAAACCTTGGACTTAGAGGGCATTGTGAGAAGTAAGAGGTGAGACTTTTTTTTTTTCCTAAGCATATGAAATATCAAGCTTTATAACTTCATGCCAACAATCCGCAGCTTTGAGTTTAGTAACCACGCGCGTGTCTAAGTATTATGAATGTTCAGGATGGAGTATTTACTGTAACAATATCACCAGTGGTAGCATAAAATGAAGTGGTATTCAATCAATCATTTTCACCAACTATGGAACCCATGCAGATAACTTTGGGGTTATGGATGTGGTGGCAGGGGGGTGAGAAAGAAGCAGTACTGCTGTTATCATTGCTGGATGGATGTTGTGATTGTCTGAAGGCCAAGGTCCATGACTCTGTGACAAAGTTCCTCCTCTACCTTGGTGGACTTGCACTTATTTGGCAGATTGTCCCTCGTGATTTCCACAAGTCTGGGTCACTCCTCCTGTGTCTGATCAGGAACTGGGAGGTTTGGGGAACCCGGCCGCTCTCTACTCCGGTTCCAGCCAGGGCTTTGGGATTGCAGCTGTCTATAGTGCCTCCTGTAACAGCTGCATGACAGCTACAACTCCCTGGGCTACTTCCCCATGGCCTCCTCCAAACACCTTCTTTAACCTCACCACAGGACCTTCCTCCTGGTGTCTGATAACGCTTGTACTCCTTAGTCCTGCAGCAGCACACCCTCTCACTCTCAGCTCTTTGCGCCTCTTGCTCCCAGCTCCTCACATGCACTTCCTCTCCTCTGGCTCCCCCCAAAAGATGACTATGAGCAAGACCTTATACAGCGTTCTGGTGTTTTTGAGGTACTAGGATCTGCTGTACCTTCTGTCCCTGTACTGGTGCAACCCGGTATAAGAGATTCTTCTTCATTATGAAGTAGAATGGCCCCCAACTCTATCACAGATCCTCGGGGAGGAGGAACATCCAATTCTCTACCTCAGTAGGAAACTCTTTCCAAGGGAACAAGAATATGCAGTGGTGGAGAGAGAATGCCTTTCTGTAAAATGGGCCATGGAAGCATTGCACTACTACTTGCTTGGGCGCAGATTTGTCCTTGTGACTGACCATGCCCCTCTTCAATGGATGCAGCAGAACAAGGAGAAGAACACAAGGGTGACCAGTATATTTGCCCTCTACCAGACTCCTGTATCCTACTGGTCTGGGTCTGTCACGTATCCCTCCCCCCTGCTCAACACCAAGGGGTTGGGCAGCTTGGGATGCCAGACAGTGCACACATGACAAGCCATTGGCATTACCGTGATGGCTCCCTGCTCTGTGTTGCACACAGAACTGGAAAGGTTGGAGGGATAAGAACCACTTGAGTGACCAGTATATTTGCCCTCTACCAGACTCCTGTACCCCAGTGGCCTGGGTCTGTCACACTACCTTAACCTTTTGGTTAAGGACTTCCAGCAGGATGACACTCTTGCTAGAACCCTGTTGCTCAAGGAAGACTGAAAGCTTGTCTGGGGAAGAGTCTGACTGAATCTCACTGAGATGGCTATTGGAAAGAATTTTACCACCAGCTTTGGGCTGCATTCCCAAGCAACCCGACTCCAAGAAGACCTGGTCCTGGTGCGCTGGGGGCCACTACTGGCCTCACACCATCCATGGGCACCTCTTAACGGTTTCACGCCCTCTTGAACTCACTCTTCAAAGTTCTTTTCAACTTTCCCTTACAGTACTTGTTGACTATTGGTCTAGTGCCTGTATTTAGCCTTAGATGGAGTTTACCACCAGCTTTGGGCTGCATTCCCAAGCAGCCCAATTCCAAGAAGACCCAGTCCTGGCACACCTCAACCTTAAGAGTGAATGACTGCAGTTCAGTCTACATGGACATACTGGGAAATGCCAGCTGTTGACCAGGCAGCAGTATTCTGTTATTTCCCTCAAGGAGAATATTTATACCTACATTCTATGATCTGCTCTAGTGGCTGGTTGATTTTCAAATGACATTTAAGACCTTTTTGGTTTTTGATCTACAAAGCCTTAAATGATATGGGTCCTGGGTCCTGCACAGCTTGCCTTTCGCCTCATGTGTTACCAAGGCAGCCCTGGTCAGCGTAGGCACTCAAGTTTACAGATCCTTGCACCAAACTAGAGGAGGCTGTGGGCGGGGCAAACTGGCTGAGGGATCCTGAATGCTCAGATTCTCTTTCCTCTATTTGGTTTTCCAGAGTCCAGAATTGATTATATCTTTGCAGCATACCATGATCATCATGTTTTCTGAAGTGTCTTCTGGGCAGGGCTCTCATCAGGGGATGACAAAGGTTTTGGAGAAGTGAAGAGAGGTGGTGTTTTGGGGGGCGGGTTTTTTAAATTCATTCAGTTCTGTTTGTTAATGACTGTATAGAGTCTTGAGCACTGGACGTGTGCTTTTTATAAATTTCAAATAGTTCTATATGCCCTCCACCCCTCTCCCTCTCACATGCACTCCTCCAGACTGCTATACATCTTCCAATGCTTTTCAGCTGGTGAGTTGTCCTTGCTTTGCGTGAAACTTAGCACCACTGCTCTACATGAGTGCTGGCCTCAAACCACGTATATAGAGCACTGAAGCAGGCAGCAGTTGGGAAGATCATCAGCAGAAAAATTGATAGTCACCCTCACAAGTTCTAGTTATCTTCCACTGAAGGGGAAAGGTAGAAGCACTGAGATCAGGGGTATGATCCAACAGGGCAACGTGTCTTCTATTTCTCCAGCCTAACAAGGGGAGGACTAGAGAGACAGCAGACTCCATAGACAGAGGTGTTTGGATCCTGCGTTTTGGCTATGTAAGAAAGAGCTATATTTTAACACCCGAACCTGATATATAGTCTTTAAATATTGGTTTCTCCACAAAGAGATCTCCTAAAACTGGATGACATCTGCCATTTTGTTGCCCAGAAATTCAATGTCGATAAATGCAAAGTAATGCACAGTGGAAAATATAATCCCACTGTACATATAAAATGATGGGGTCTAAATTAGCTATTACCATTCAAGAGAGAGATCTTGGAGTCATTGTGGACAGTTTTCTGAAAACATCCACTCAGTGTGCAGCGGCAGTCAAAAAAGCAAACAGAATGTTGGTAATCATTAAGAAAGGGATAGATAATAAAACAGAAAATATCCTATTGCCTCTATATAAATCCACGGCACGCCCACATCTTGAGTACTGAGTGCAGATGTGGTCACCCCATTTCAAAAAAGATGTACTGGAATTGGAAAAGGTTCAGAAAAGAGTAACAAAAAAGATTAGGGATATGAAACAGCTTCCATCTGAGGAGAGATTAATAAGAATGGGACTTTTCATCTTGGAAAAGAGATGGTTAAGTGGGGGATATGATAGAGGCCTATAAAATCATGACTGGTGTGGAGAAAGTAACACTTCCCTATTTACTTACTCCTTCTCATAACACAAGAACTAGGGGTCACCAAATGGAATTAATAGGCAGCAGGTTTAAAACAAACAAAAGAAAGTATTTCTTCATGCAATGCACAGTCGGCAAAGAGTTCCAGAGGTTGGAGGATGTTGTGAAGGCCAAGATGCTAATAGGGTTCAAAAAAAGAACTAGATAAATTCATGGAGAATAGGTCCATCAATGTCTATCAGTAAGGACAGGCAGAAATGGTGTCCCTGGCCTCTGTTTGCCAGAATCTGGGAATGGACGATGGGGTGGATCTCTTGATGATTACCTGTTCCGTTCATCTCCTCTGGGGCACCTGGCATTGGCCACTGTCAGATACCGGGCTAGATGGACCTTTGGTTTGACCAAGTATGGCCGTTCTTATGCTCTTATGTGAATGCCTCTCCTCCTGACCTTCTCCTATTTTAATTTCCATTGTTTTATTTAGATTTTCCATCTGTGCCTATCTCCAGCTCCAGGCATATCATCTGTATTATAAATACTGACTCCATCAGAATACAAAACACACCTGATATATAGTAAAACCACACCTCGTATGTGACCATTAGCATGGCTCCCTGCCTCTGTACCCTGATCCTTTATCTTCTTTCCCATCCCCTCTGGATAAGGCTGGGTGAACTGGGGAATTTTACAGCTTTTCTTCTAGGGCATGAAACCAGATTCTGGTGAACCAGGGCAGGGGGGAAATTCCAAAGCCAAAGAACCCTCACCAAGTACTTCCTGCCACCATCTCTTTCCATTTAAGCCGGGGGCTGTTAGCGGAGATGCCTAAGCTACAGCAGCATTGCACAAGGAAAAAGATGGTTTCTAAGACCTGATCTGGTGCCCGGTGTAGTCAGTGGGTGCTGGATCGGGCCCTAAGTTAGCCAGACCCCAAACAATTCTAGCATCACTTCTTAGATTACACTCTGCACTCTGAAGAGTTTGCAATGTATGCTGTGCCCAGCACAATGGGGCTGTAGTGTTGACTAGGGCCGCTACGCACTATTGTAAATATTAAATAATACTGATAACAATGTAAGCTGCACCTAGAATTCAACTGGTAGCTGGTACAGATCTCGGAGCACGGGGCAAGGTATTTATATTTTGGTGACATGCAGGCTCCTTCTGTTTAGTTATTGGAAGTAGCTGCTTTCCTGTTTCAGGCCTGGGTTCTACTCCTTTTCCCCTGTCCTCATGTGACGGCACAGCACCAGACTATTTAAGCCCCAGTGAGGTGGAACAGCACTAAGCCTTTTTCTAACCGCTATCATCATCACCAGATTAGGTTAGGCTGTCTCTGCTTATTTTCTTTGACAGCTTTATGTTTATTTCACATCACAGTAGATTTAAAGAGCTCCCTCTATGTATAGGACAGCTTGTTTCATTGTCCTCTAATTATATGAATAATCAATATGCTCATGAATAAGGTTTGGGCTTATGTAGACTGCATGCGGAGACTGATGATGAGCCAGGCTAATTAAAGCTTTCCATCAGGCTGGGCGTTTCTGTTTCTTTTTATCCCCTTGCTAACTGGAGAGGTTGAATTTAGAAAAACAGAAATGTTTTTGCTTCTGATAAACTCTGGAGAGTTTATGAAACGCGCAGTGGTGAAGAACCAAGAGTTCCCTGACGATGAGTGACTCATCAGAGGCTCTTCTGGGAGAGGAGAAGTTGGTTCCCCTAGTGGACATTACAGCATGGAGATTACTATTGTTGCCATTTCAGAAACTTCTTTTCCTAACTTATTTTTTTTTTTAAAGGAACATTGTTAATTTTGAAATGAGAACTCAAATTTCACAACAAACAAACAGCCTTTAAGATGTTTCATAACAGTCCCAATCCTGTTTTTCATTGTGTTCAATG
>NC_133773.1:17794293-17797017 GCF_003597395.2 Chelonoidis abingdonii | reverse complement strand
GTTAGTGTGGACGGAAATCGACATTATTGGCCTCATTATTTTACAGTAGCTACCCACAGTGCACTGCTCCAGAAATCGATGCTAGCCTCGGACCATGGACGCACACCACCGAATTAATGTGCCTAGTGTGGACGCGCACAATCGACTTTATAATATCTGTTTTATAAGATTGGTTTAAGCTCATTCGAATTTATCCTGTAGTGTAGACGTAGCCTCAGACTATACCCATTCTGAAAAGGTCTGGATTCTGGTCCTAGTTCTACCATTGACTTGCTGAGTGACTTTGGGCACGTCTCTTGGAGCTGTATGCAAAGCTCTTTGACGTTAATGGGAGTCTTTCCATTGACTTCAGTGGGGTTTGGATCAGGCCCTTGGTGTCTCCCAAAATTAGTGTGCTTAGATAGTCTCAGACCCGGTGTTAAATTTAAGCAAAACCCCAGGTCTTTCTGAGAAGATGTGTAAAGTGAGCTCATCTGCATGGAGTGCTAGTGAGCTGAGACAGTGGATTGCAGTTCAGCTCAATACATAGGTCCTAGTCTGGAAAAAACACACAAAGAGGAGGATGGTCATTGCTTAAGGCAGAGTATCCTGTTCCAATGGACTACCTGGGCTCCATAGGTGAACTGCTAGGTCTTCCAACATCCTATCTTTCTGTGTATCTATCATGCAGCACAGTTTACCACTGAGCCTCTAGAGGAATGTCCTTGATTAGTTTTTATCATCAGTGAGGGGACATATGGAAGAGAGAAGCTTGTTGGAGAAAATGGAGCAGAAAATTCATGAATCACTGGCATAGATCTGTTCTGCTTTTGTGGGAGAAGACTTTTTTTTCCTCTGGCTTCTCTTTTAGAGCAATGTTCATTTATGATGTGTTGGCAGTCAGTGGTCCCGTAAGTAGGGCAGCTAAATCACTTTTTCAACTTTGTCACTCTCATTAACTTGGGCAATCTTTGAGTTCTTATTGTGTGAGATCTGATTTCTAAATCCTGCAACACAGGGTGATTGATGAAAGACACCATCTCTTATGATACATTTCCACTTCTCACGTTACTTATGTCAAAGTACAGACAGACCAGAGTCTAGCTTTTGGCCATGTGACTTTGATCAGCAAACAACTTCAGGCCTTGAGGAAAAGGAGAAATTGCTTGGATCCATGCCATAGGCGATTTATTCAGCAAAGAGGAGACCACTGTGAGATCTAAACTCATCCTTCTAGTTAGGAGGACATGCTTATTTCTCCTGATTCTTGGCTGTTAATAAATTTCCCATAAGATTGTGGGGAATAGCACAACAACAATGGAGAAAGATGTCTTGAGTCTGTGATCCTTGGCTGAGACTGTATTTTAAATAAATGTATCCTAGCCACATCTGAATTCAATAGCAGAAACTATCTTTTTAAATACTAAAGTGTTCTAAGTATGCATCCAGAGCTGTTCCTGAAACATTCTAAAGTAAAGCTTTTCTGTGCCCAATTGTGAGGATTTTGAAATCAACGGGGTCACTTGCATGAGAGAGGCAAACACAACTTGGCCTTTTCTGTCTTCCCAACCCTGATTATGGTATCCAGTTTACAAAGGAGAAAAACGTACATAATTATTTACTCTGGTAATATGCATTTATTTGAGTGGATGTGCCAGGAAGGAAAGAAGGAAGAAATATAACATTATTATGGAGACACTTGAACTTTATATCTCTTTAGTGCTGTCTGTGTAAACACCAACTTATGTAAAGGGCATTAGAAACACTTTTACAGAGCACTGAAAGCGAATAACATGCCAATTGTTTCTGAAGTTGTTTGCATTACTCTGCCTTCTGTTTTGTGTGCCTTGTGATCACCCTTCTTGCTAAGTGGATATATTCTTGCTGCAGTGCCCAGTGATTTCTGTGTTCAATGTCATGAAGTTTAAGATGAGAGCCTCCTGCAGATAAAAATAAGTAATTAATTAAAAAGCCCTCTTGTGAAAATGACACCTCTGTGTTACAGAAATGTGGAGTTTGTGTTATGTTCTCTTCGTTCCATGGTCAAAACAAATGTTAGTGTTCTCTCAGCTCTGCCTGGCTTATGAAAATCAGTCTGGCTAACTTCTGCTTTTATTCCTCACTATCAATAAACTTTGATAAATTGACAAGTTCCCACGTTTGTTTTCTGTTATCACTATGATGATGATGCATGAAGCTAGTGAAGGTTGGATTGATTTGATTTCTTGAGCTGTGAAGAAGGAGCACTTAGGACTTCATTTTATTGCTATGGAAGACAGGTTGAAATGTATATACAAAGCTTTGACTGAGGAGAGATGGGAGGTAGGGAAGAGGCATTCTTCTTATTTTTAATTCCGAGTTTATCAATATCTGACACATTGGGCAGAAGCAGATAGCTTGCTATCAACTAAAATGTCAGTCTGCCTTTACTAGCCTGAAAATAAGTGAACACTGAGAAAATAACCATTTTTATTTATGTTTGTGTCATAAACATATAGTTAAGGGTTAATGTTCTTTCACCTGCAAAGGGCTTACAAGCAGAGAACTGACATCTGACCAGAGGACCAATCAGGAAACCGGATTTTTCAAATCTCAAGGGAGGGAAGTTTTGGGTATGGGTCCTTTGTTCTGTCTCTGTTGCTCTCTAGTCTCTGAGGGGATCACTCTATCTCCAGGCTTTCTAATCTTCTGTTTCCAAGTTGTAAGTACAAAGGTAGAAAGACAATAGGCTTATATTGTTTTTTT